>NC_133318.1:822217-826800 GCF_012295235.1 Primulina huaijiensis | reverse complement strand
AATAATGTATTTGAAAATTGTGATTTTCATAAACATTATTATGGACTAAATTAAATTAATTCAAGTGTTGAATTAATTAAACACTAGTGGACCTAGTAGAGTCCAAATAATTAAATTAATTCAAGTGTTGGATTAATTAAATCATATTGAGTCTTGTAGAGCTCAATTAAAATAATTATTTAACTAGTGGGACTTGGGTAAATTCAAGTAATGTTTAATTAGTCTCAAATATGTTTGAGATAATTAAATTTAGTCCATGGTTTTTAATTTGATTAAAAACCATATAATATACATGCATGGGAGGTGAAAGGTTGGGAGACTACTTTTTGTGTTTTCAAGGCATGGCATGCAACTTTTGTTTTTGCTTTTCTCACAACCAAGACAAGAAAATTAAGACACACTCCTTCCCTCCCACTCTCCACCTTGGCCGAAATTTTCAATTTTTCTCTCCAAGTTTTTCTCTCATTTTTCTTCTTCAAGTGTTGAGGAAGAAATATTCTTCTCATTGAAAAATCTTCTTGTTTTTCTAGTGCAAAACAAGAAGGGATTTACCTAGCAAGTGGTGGGCCTAATTTTGAAGGTTGGAAGCTTGTAGATTAGTCATCCTTTGAAGAGCTAAGGTGTTTACACCTTAGTTGGAGCCATACATCAATCCTTGTGATTGATAGGTACATTTCTTAACACACTATGAATGTCATTTTATGTTTATTGTATTTGCTACACAAGAATGTTGGTGGCCGAAAATTTTATGCTAAAATCAAAATTTTTGTGCTTCCGTTGCGCTTCCGGTCACCGTAACCGATCCCCTTTCAAGTGGTATCAGAGCTATGGTTACGATTTTGTGTAGCATTTGCAAGATATTATATTGAGATTGATTTCTAACCGCATGAGTGTAATTTTTGCAACCAAAACCGAGGCATTTTGTGGGGTGTTTCGGGCAGCATGTTGCTGCCCGTTTCGGGCAGCTCGGGCTGCCCATAGTGCTGCCCGTTTCGGGAAGCAAGGGCAGCCCGAGGGGCTGCCCGAACAGCCCCTTTATATTTAAAAAAAAAAAAAAAAATTTTTGGCATGTTGGCCGGAATCCGGCGACGGAGCTCCGGCGACGGCGATGACGACTAGGGTTTTCAAAATGTGTTTTGAAATATCAAAGTGTCACGGGCCTTGAGTTGTTGGACCATTGGATGGCTAACACATTTGTGAAATTTTAAATGGGCCAAAATGTTTTTGGTGAAAAATGAATTTTTGGGCCCTTAAGTTTAAATTTACAAAAGTTGCAAATATTTTCTCATGAAATAAATAATTTAAGTTGGACTTTAATTATTTATAGTAAATGGTGATTTACAAGAAATTCGGTTATAAATAAATTAATTTGAAAGTAGACAAAGGTGTTTGTATACTTTGTTAATTTAGTTTATAATCGTGGCGGTTAGTGATTGGATCAAGATATATAATATTGGATCAATTAATTATTGTGATAATTAATTGATGGTGTATGATATGTGATATTATGCATGAAGGATGATCAAAAGCCCAAGCCCAATTTGCTAGGTGTATGCTAGGATATTTTGTGTTGAATGATTGTAATAATTATCAAATTTATAAAGTGGGCTTGGTTTATGGCCCGTTCCCACCCCATGAGATGTATCCCTATTTGCCATGGATATTTATTTGTAAATATTAGTATAGTGGATGATCAAGATTGGAAGATGGTGGCCATGATGATTATGAAGATCGAAGACATGTAAATATTGGAAGCTAATGTAATAGTTGCATTTGCATCCCGTGCATTTCCCTAGGATTGGACCTAGGCCCGTGTTTAGCTCACACGGGCCATTAGTGTTGGGGCGATTGATCATCCTTATTTTGTTTACTGTTTATAATATATGCATGATATGTTATAAATAATGAGTATGTGCGTTATTATTATGATAATAACAAAGTTGCATGAATCCGGCAAACATACGATCAAACATGGCGAGCTTTTAAATAAAATTAATGATGAGACCTTTCAAAATTAAAAACCCTCATTTTGAATAAGATTCAAAATTAATATCAAGCCCGAAAAGGGGAATTATAAATTTGTTTATAATTTCCATGTCTTCCATCGACAATGGGTGCATGATGAACGCTACCCGTGCTCGGGGCTCGGCTCATATTATTGGGGGGGCCTTGGGTGCCGGAAAGCTGTGACATCCATTGACATGGTGATGTGAACTACGTGGAACTCCCATGATTTCGGCTCATATTATTGAGGGAACTCATGGCGACCGTCCATTAAGGTTCAATATCGATGGGTTAGGCTTGACACGTGAAGATGAACGACGTCATATTATTGGGTCCTAATCAAACGTGAGACAAAAGTTTACGTTAAGGGTTGCATGGAGATGCAATTGGAAACTACCTTTTAGGAATTGTGATTGGCTGATATTATTCGGGATCATAATTCGCTAATTGGACCTTACGTACCTACTGAGGAAATGAGTTTCCCGTTTTCACTAGAGGGTAGTGAAAGATGTCAAAACAGTGGGAGCGAAAATTTATAAAGTAAAAGTCCAAACTTTATATCTTACTAAATATTTTAAAATAGTCATTAACATTTATCTGTTTTACTTTTCAGTACAAAACTTTGACAATGTCTTCGATACGCAACCCGCTATCCGCTATTCTCGAAAAACATGTGTTAACCGGACCTAACTATCTCACTTGGCTAAGAAATCTGAAAATCGTCCTAAACTCGGAAAGGATTGCATATACACTGACTGAGTCGCCCCCTGCTGAGGCCCCGACTGACTGCACTCCCGAGGAATTGCAGACCTACAAGGAATGGTGTGACCATGACTTGAAGGCGAAGTGTTATATGCAGGCTTCTATGAACGATGAGCTGCAGAGGCGTTTCGAGGATGCAAAGAATGCTGCTGACATTCATTTGCACCTCAAGGAGCTCTTTGGTGAGCAAACTCGGCCTCTTAGGCATGCTACCGTCAAGGAGCTAATCACTTTGCGCATGCGAGATGGGGCTTCGGTCCATGAGCATGGCCTAAAGCTGATTGGGCTCGTGGATAAGCTTGTGGGCATGGATCTTGCATTGCCATCGGAGCTGACCACCGACGTGTTGCTTTTGTCGCTGCCTAGCTCGTTTGATCCTTTTGTGGTGAACTTCAACATGAACAAGATGGAGCCGACCCTTGAGGAGTTGGTGAACATGCTTGTGACTTTTGAGTCCACTATCAAGAAAGAGAAGCCGGTTCTTTTTGTGGGCTCTTCATCTGGTACGAAGACCGGTCCACCTGGGAAGGGAAAGAAGCGTTCTTTCCAACGTCCCAAGAAGAACGTGCCCTTGAAGAGGCAGTCTCCGAGTCCCGCTGTGGCAGCCACACCAGTGAAGGCTGACAAGACTGTTGACATCTGTCATCACTGCAAGAAGCCTGGACATTGGAAGCGTAACTGCAGGGAATATCTTGCCCAGAAGGGTTCTGGAAAGGGTATGTTCTATATTGAAGTAAATATCTCAATTAACTCTACTTCTTGGGTATTGGATACCGGCTGTGGCTCACATCTCTGTAATGATTTGCAGGTGATGGGAAGAAGTAGGAGGCTCAGAGAGGGTGAGACCTTCTTGAGGATGGGCAATGGAGCAAGGGTTGCTGCCAAGGCTAAAGGAGATGTTTACTTGCTTTTGAACAATGATTTTAAGTTTATTTTGAGAGACGTTTTGTTTGTACCGGAGTTGGTGAAAAACATTATTTCCATTTCTATGCTAGATAAAGGTGGATATTCTTGTTTATTTAGCAAAGGTGTTTGCAACATTTACAAGAATGAATGTTTAATTGGTACTGGAGAACTTGAAAACGATCTCTACACCTTAAAATTGAAAGATATTCCACTAAACAATGTCCAAGCAATAACAACAACAAACAAGCGCAAACAAGATACTCTTAATATGGCACAATTATGGCATGCTCGATTAGGACATATTTCCCTAAGAAGGATGAACAAGCTAGTGGGAGTTGGCATGTTTGATATGTCTGATATTAATGCTCTCACGACTTGTGAATCCTGTCTAAAAGGAAAGATGACCAAAATTCCCTTTAAGGGCCATGTGGAGCGANCCTTCTTGAGGATGGGCAATGGAGCAAGGGTTGCTGCCAAGGCTAAAGGAGATGTTTACTTGCTTTTGAACAATGATTTTAAGTTTATTTTGAGAGACGTTTTGTTTGTACCGGAGTTGGTGAAAAACATTATTTCCATTTCTATGCTAGATAAAGATGGATATTCTTGTTTATTTAGCAAAGGTGTTTGCAACATTTACAAGAATGAATGTTTAATTGGTACTGGAGAACTTGAAAACGATCTCTACACCTTAAAATTGAAAGATATTCCACTAAACAATGTCCAAGCAATAACAACAACAAACAAGCGCAAACAAGATACTCTTAATATGGCACAATTATGGCATGCTCGATTAGGACATATTTCCCTAAGAAGGATGAACAAGCTAGTGGGAGTTGGCATGTTTGATATGTCTGATATTAATGCTCTCACGACTTGTGAATCCTGTCTAAAAGGAAAGATGACCAAAATTC
>NC_133318.1:813116-818932 GCF_012295235.1 Primulina huaijiensis | reverse complement strand
TTTTCTTCTTCAAGTGTTGAGGAAGAAATATTCTTCTCATTGAAAAATCTTCTTGTTTTTCTAGTGCAAAACAAGAAGGGATTTACCTAGCAAGTGATGGGCCTAATTTTGAAGGTTGGAAGCTTGTAGATTTGTCATCCTTTGAAGAGCTAAGGTGTTTACACCTTAGTTGGAGCCATACATCAATCCTTGTGATTGATAGGTACATTTCTTAACACACTATGAATGACATTTTGTTGTTTTTGTATTTGCTACACCAAGATATGGAGGTGGCCGAATTTTTTACTTAAAAATTTGATTTTTAAACTTCCGTTGTGCTTCCGGTCACCGTAACCGATCCCCTTTCATATTTCATAGCAGAATATAATATAATAATCACAAATAAAAAATAATCATCATGTCGCAATAACCAATAGATTCTTGAATGATCCACAAATTTCACTCGTAGATTCAATTACATTACATTACATTACTCATTTCAATACAAAATTGGTCGAAAAATCCCAGTCTGGTTTCAATAAAAATACAAATCAAGATTTAGGTTCAAACGACACAAATTGAAGGCAAATCGTAGGTAAACCAATGCCAGCAAGAGAATACTATGTTACCACCACAGGCGATGAAAATAATCAGCAAAAAAAAGAATGACAAAAGTAAAAGTCAATTATATACTACCAGTGGGGCACTTTTCGATGAAAAAATAGGGCCCCAGTATACAACCCCTAAACCAAAACCAACGTATTCAACTTTTATTCTTTGTGCAGCTAAGATACTCCATTAGAGCATGGGTGTGCTCAGCATAGTATTTCTAATTATCATGAAGTTGGAATCCTCATGTTACTTTGTTTTGTGATTAACCGACGAACTAGAGTATTCAGTTCCATTCTCGGAGGATGTTACCTCGGAAGAAACACTCAATGACAAGTTAGTATAATTATTTGCACCACTTTGTAAGATATTTGATTGACGTGGAGGGTTGCATTGAGGATCAGAACTGCCACGTCCTTGCCCCTCCTCAGCCAGTTTTCTAAGAAGGTTCCTGATGGTTGGGAGAAATTTGGTGGAAATTGAGAGTATTCCAGGCAACTAGGATATGAAAACAGGAAATTAATCAGATGAGCTTATCTCAATTCTTCACATAAAGAAAAAAGTAACAGTTGGTTCAAATTGACTTGTTTAAAGCCCATAATACAACCATAAAAAAACAAGAACATCTTATTCTGAACATCATTAATGCCAGCAGAAAGAGACTAGACACAAAAAATCATGTGGTGGTAGCTTAAAAAGA
This sequence comes from Primulina huaijiensis, assembly GCF_012295235.1. Taxonomy (NCBI): domain Eukaryota; kingdom Viridiplantae; phylum Streptophyta; class Magnoliopsida; order Lamiales; family Gesneriaceae; genus Primulina; species Primulina huaijiensis. Next base: position 817,644 of record NC_133318.1, on the reverse strand, counting down.
AAAGGTGACAAAATACTGCTCCAAGGTAATATGAAGTCAATAAAATAAAACAAGATAGCCTTCCAAATTTCAACGGAAATCTTCTCCTATATTCTCAATTAAGTTGCAGGACACCAGGACTCAGTAACTTTCTACTTGTCCGCAAGAAAAAGGATCGTTGCGAGTAAAGTTTTATGAACAAAAAAAGAAAAAAAGGATGTTTCCCTCAAAAATTTTGGCAATATGACCATTTGTAAACCAAGAAGGTAAAAATAATAACAATAAGAGACTTATTTCACTTACAACTCCATTACGAAATTCACCAGCTATGTCTAATTGCATCCAAAGGGCTTTTATAAGCAGATAAACAACGAAAACGACGCCCAAATACAAGGGATTCCTGCCAAAAGCAATGGAGGGATGAGTAAAATCTGAAAGAAGCTGAAGGAGCAAATAATAGTCCATACAGCCAACCACTAAAAAACTAAAATAATGGAAAATAAGAAGAAAGGAGGAACATAAGCAGAAAATATCCACCCATAGATAGGATTAATTAAAATGCGAAGAACCTAAAACAAAACTCATTCCCACTACCAAGACAAAAGGTAACAATAAGATACCTCAAAAGGGTCATAAATTCATTAAAACCCAAGACAACTAAAGCAATAATTGCCCATGGGGGAGGTAACCAGTTGTTACTTCGCCTGCTAGCTTCCTGAAAGTTGAGAAATAAGAGATCAGTGATTTATACCAGCACACAATCAATCCACGTCGAAAAATAAAATAAAGATGCATTTATATTTAATGCAGAAATCTGCTCCAGCTTTATAACATATGACACTCATCACGATATGATCAGCAGGCATGCAAGTTTACCTGAGCAGAGATTGCTTGAGTAACAGTATACTCGGTCTCAATTTTGAACTGCCGCCACAATGATTTACACTGGACTGGTGTTAACAAGGTTTTTGACGATGGAACCTGGATTAGGTAAACGTAACATAATTCAAGAATTGGTGCATGGTGGATACAACACATGTTCACAGACCCACTGAAAAGCCACAAATTTCCTCAATCCACATGCTTAAAGAAAATACACAGTTTAGATATAGCTTAGGAGAAAAATAGTTATAAATAGAAAGTTCAAATCAAAATGAAGCTTAGAGTCTTACAAAAATAAGTTTCCATTCTATTTCCTAGAGAGTCTATTTGACAATAAGTTAACGAAAGAACATCGACTAAACCTACTATATTCATGCCAAAGGACACAAAACATATCAAAGACTATAATAAATTGTTATGACACTCTTGATGTATGAGCAATACATAGAAAATGAACATACCATTGTCACAATCCAATACAAAATAAAACATAGTTAATATATCAATTATTCGTTCAAGGGTAACTTGCCACGAAAACCCCAAAAGTGTTGTTAGTCAAACTAGCGTATACCTTATTGTGTATCTTTTCTGTGTCAGTCTTTATCATTTATTAGAATATATTTTTAGTCCTGTATCTTAGGCTGATTTGTTGGCCCCTAATTTTGGGGATCTTGCTGTATCAGTTCCTATTATTTAGGAATTAGCTGTACACTAATGTGTATTTATGGACTGTGTTCTTCTATTGTGAATAATACGATTAGTGTTATTATTCACAATAGAAGAACACAGTCCATAAATACACATTAGTGTACAGCTAATTCCTAAATAATAGGAACTGATACAGCAAGATCCCCAAAATTAGGGGCCAACAAATCAGCCTAAGATACAGGACTAAAAATATATTCTAATAAATGATAAAGACTGACACAGAAAAGATACACAATAAGGTATACGCTAGTTTGACTAACAACACTTTTGGGGTTTTCGTGGCAAGTTACCCTTGAACGAATAATTGATATATTAACTATGTTTTATTTTGTATTGGATTGTGACAATGGTATGTTCATTTTCTATGTATTGCTCATACATCAAGAGTGTCATAACAATTTATTATAGTCTTTGATATGTTTTGTGTCCTTTGGCATGAATATAGTAGGTTTAGTCGATGTTCTTTCGTTAACTTATTGTCAAATAGACTCTCTAGGAAATAGAATGGAAACTTATTTTTGTAAGACTCTAAGCTTCATTTTGATTTGAACTTTCTATTTATAACTATTTTTCTCCTAAGCTATATCTAAACTGTGTATTTTCTTTAAGCATGTGGATTGAGGAAATTTGTGGCTTTTCAGTGGGTCTGTGAACATGTGTTGTATCCACCATGCACCAATTCTTGAATTATGTTACGTTTACCTAATCCAGGTTCCATCGTCAAAAACCTTGTTAACACCAGTCCAGTGTAAATCATTGTGGCGGCAGTTCAAAATTGAGACCGAGTATACTGTTACTCAAGCAATCTCTGCTCAGGTAAACTTGCATGCCTGCTGATCATATCGTGATGAGTGTCATATGTTATAAAGCTGGAGCAGATTTCTGCATTAAATATAAATGCATCTTTATTTTATTTTTCGACGTGGATTGATTGTGTGCTGGTATAAATCACTGATCTCTTATTTCTCAACTTTCAGGAAGCTAGCAGGCGAAGTAACAACTGGTTACCTCCCCCATGGGCAATTATTGCTTTAGTTGTCTTGGGTTTTAATGAATTTATGACCCTTTTGAGGTATCTTATTGTTACCTTTTGTCTTGGTAGTGGGAATGAGTTTTGTTTTAGGTTCTTCGCATTTTAATTAATCCTATCTATGGGTGGATATTTTCTGCTTATGTTCCTCCTTTCTTCTTATTTTCCATTATTTTAGTTTTTTAGTGGTTGGCTGTATGGACTATTATTTGCTCCTTCAGCTTCTTTCAGATTTTACTCATCCCTCCATTGCTTTTGGCAGGAATCCCTTGTATTTGGGCGTCGTTTTCGTTGTTTATCTGCTTATAAAAGCCCTTTGGATGCAATTAGACATAGCTGGTGAATTTCGTAATGGAGTTGTAAGTGAAATAAGTCTCTTATTGTTATTATTTTTACCTTCTTGGTTTACAAATGGTCATATTGCCAAAATTTTTGAGGGAAACATCCTTTTTTTCTTTTTTTGTTCATAAAACTTTACTCGCAACGATCCTTTTTCTTGCGGACAAGTAGAAAGTTACTGAGTCCTGGTGTCCTGCAACTTAATTGAGAATATAGGAGAAGATTTCCGTTGAAATTTGGAAGGCTATCTTGTTTTATTTTATTGACTTCATATTACCTTGGAGCAGTATTTTGTCACCTTTTCTTTTTAAGCTACCACCACATGATTTTTTGTGTCTAGTCTCTTTCTGCTGGCATTAATGATGTTCAGAATAAGATGTTCTTGTTTTTTTATGGTTGTATTATGGGCTTTAAACAAGTCAATTTGAACCAACTGTTACTTTTTTCTTTATGTGAAGAATTGAGATAAGCTCATCTGATTAATTTCCTGTTTTCATATCCTAGTTGCCTGGAATACTCTCAATTTCCACCAAATTTCTCCCAACCATCAGGAACCTTCTTAGAAAACTGGCTGAGGAGGGGCAAGGACGTGGCAGTTCTGATCCTCAATGCAACCCTCCACGTCAATCAAATATCTTACAAAGTGGTGCAAATAATTATACTAACTTGTCATTGAGTGTTTCTTCCGAGGTAACATCCTCCGAGAATGGAACTGAATACTCTAGTTCGTCGGTTAATCACAAAACAAAGTAACATGAGGATTCCAACTTCATGATAATTAGAAATACTATGCTGAGCACACCCATGCTCTAATGGAGTATCTTAGCTGCACAAAGAATAAAAGTTGAATACGTTGGTTTTGGTTTAGGGGTTGTATACTGGGGCCCTATTTTTTCATCGAAAAGTGCCCCACTGGTAGTATATAATTGACTTTTACTTTTGTCATTCTTTTTTTTGCTGATTATTTTCATCGCCTGTGGTGGTAACATAGTATTCTCTTGCTGGCATTGGTTTACCTACGATTTGCCTTCAATTTGTGTCGTTTGAACCTAAATCTTGATTTGTATTTTTATTGAAACCAGACTGGGATTTTTCGACCAATTTTGTATTGAAATGAGTAATGTAATGTAATGTAATTGAATCTACGAGTGAAATTTGTGGATCATTCAAGAATCTATTGGTTATTGCGACATGATGATTATTTTTTATTTGTGATTATTATATTATATTCTGCTATGAAATATGAAAGGGGATCGGTTACGGTGACCGGAAGCACAACGGAAGTTTAAAAATCAAATTTTTAAGTAAAAATTTCGGCCACCTCCATATCTTGGTGTAGCAAATACAAAAACAACAAAATGACATTCATAGTGTGTTAAGAAATGTACCTATCAATCACAAGGATTGATGTATGGCTCCAACTAAGGTGTAAACACCTTAGCTCTTCAAAGGATGACAAATCTACAAGCTTCCAACCTTCAAAATTAGGCCCACCACTTGCTAGGTAAATCCCTTCTTGTTTTGCACTAGAAAAACAAGAAGATTTTTCAATGAGAAGAATATTTCTTCCTCAACACTTGAAGAAGAAAA
>NC_133318.1:518813-812367 GCF_012295235.1 Primulina huaijiensis | reverse complement strand
CAAGGTTGTTTTCAGTACGCCAAGCTTTGAAAGTTGGGTCACTTTGACTAGGCTGAACAGCAACACCAGTGAGGTAATCATCTCGTCCTCGTCCACTGATGAACATCATCATGGATTGAGACCATTGGAGATAGTTTTTATCAGTCAATTTATGACTAGTGATAAAACTAGTTGTAAGACTGTTTTCAGAAGGATTAGAATAAGAAGAGGGAAACAGAACAGATCCCTTTGGAGTTTTCTCAGATTCATCACCCATGGCTCTGATACCATGAAGTTTTGAGAGAGAATAATTCTAATCGTATTATTCACAATAGAAGAACACAGTCCATAAATACACATTAGTGTACAGCTAATTCCTAAATAATAGGAACTGATACAGCAAGATCCCCAAAATTAGGGGCCAACAAATCAGCCTAAGATACAGGACTAAAAATATATTCTAATAAATGATAAAGACTGACACAGAAAAGATACACAATAAGGTATACGCTAGTTTGACTAACAACAAAAAGGATGAGAGCCAGAAGTTTGGCCAATAAAGTGCAAGTATCAACACAATTATTTTGGGTGGCAGTAGCGAAGGAAACAAATTAAAGATAGAAAGAAGAAATTTTTCCTAAAAGTAGGTAAAGTATTGGTTAGCAAGTAGCATACTAAAGAGACTCTTTTGACTGAAAAGTCTCTTCAATTTATAATATGATATATAACTATGCCAACTACCTTTTCCCAAGTGCTTGAGGCAAGAGGGTCCACTGAAACACTTTTATTTGAAGATGCTCCACTTTTGGACGCTCCAGTATTGGGCTCCAAAAGAGCAAGGGACAAGGTATTCTCAACAGTATCAGCATCATCAGTTAAGCGGATAGCAGCCATAATTGACAGTAGCTTCAAAGACTGGTGGGCCATATACAAGTGGAAAAAAAACCGTAAATGCCCCATTAGATGACAAAAGCATATCACACAGGAGATATTGGTCAAGCATATCATACAGCTGAACGAGCAGTTTTAGTGATCGCTCGAATATCCTCCTTTCCAGTCCAGACCCGTGGCATTGAGTCAGTATCCTGGCCAAATAAGGTCGAAAACCTGTCAACGTTAAGTTTGGTCAGTTCTGAACATATATACACAAAAAAATATCCAAACTGCATATATTCTTAAGTAAATATATTAAGAAAAACACTGCAAAAGACCTGTCTTTCATACGGATCAAGACCCTTCCAGCTTCTTCTTTCGCTTTTGCTTCAACCAATCCAGTGGCATATTCTTCCAAACTTGAGACCAAATTTTCCTTTGTAACCTCATCCATTTCAAAACCAACGAGTGCACTAGAAAAACAATTAATTGCTTTTCCAGTTTCACGCTGAAGAAGTTTTCTTATTGCAGACCATGTGTCATCGCTAGCTCCATCTAATAAAGCCTCAACAGGTTCAGATATTGCTACATTCAATTTTTTCTGTCCATGTAAATGTTATCAGCAAAAGCTACACAATATACAAACAAAAAAAGAAGGTCCAAACATTATAGTGATAATGATGATCCCTCAACAAACACCAGATCATAAAGATTTTGTTAGCCAGTATATCATACCTCAAATATGGTTGTAAGTTCAGATAGCTTGGCAGCTCGAACCGTAGAAATATGTGCATCTATATCGCGATGGATCTTATCTCGTACTTTAGAAGAGTCCCAATTTGCCTGGTCAATGTCCGCATCTACAAACCATGAGAAAGAGTTATTTTGCCTGTTTCATATATCATCAGCAATAAACATCGAGAATTAGCTCATTCAGTACAATAACAAATTTCTTGCTATAATGAGAAGGTTGCCGCAACTAAAGAGGTTCGTAATTACGATGTTAGATAAACTACAAAGCTGGAACAGGAAAGTATCACTGAATAGTAGCAAATTCAAAATTTAGTTTTTTGAGCTACTCTGCCATTTTAAGATGCTTTTTAGGGGTCATCTTCAAGTCGAAATTTAACTACATTATGATGTCAGGCAGAAACTCGAGTTGAGGCATGTTATATATAAATTATTGAACCTGCAGCTGCTTTGTCAAACTGTGAGACGAAAAACTTGGAGCAATCCCGTGCAGCCACAGCAAACCTTTTACCCTCATTCAAGGCACTATCAAATGCTTCTTTGAATTTCTCCAAGGTTTCAGAGCGTATGTGTCCCAACATGAATTGATAAGCTGGTTGAACAAGCTAAGGTAACCAACAAAATTGGACATTGTCAAGGGAAAACACAAAACCAAACAGATAAACAGCTAAGATTAAATTGTATCCATCAACTCAGGACACAGCAACCAATCTATCCTTAAAAGGTAATAAACTTGGATGCAAGAAGTCCATAGCAGGACTTTATATGAACTCAATTATATCTATGAAAAAATATTAAACATTATATCCACGGCCACAATATCATTAAATAGATTCAACTAAACACAATTTGGACCAGTGTCATGCAAGACCGCAGGGCACCTACCTTGCGGACTAGTGTCAGAATATCAATATTGAAAAAACTGTCAAAAGATCAGGATCCAAATGGCAGAAGTAAAAAACCTTTGGGTGTATAAATAATTTTCACAGAGCATCACTACTAACACAGTTTACTAACAATAACAAAAGCAATTCCTAATGCATGTAAGTTTGCACATAAACACCAAAAAATATATCAACGAGTTCAAAAGTGGACTATCCAACAAAAAATTCTCTATCTATCTAGATCTCTTTGGATGAAAATCCGAGAATGGCTTGGAATGAACAAACTGATGGGCTCACAACAAACTCCTTTAAAGGCTTTCAGAGGGGTCTACCGTGGTGCTTCCTCCTTGGCAAAGATGCGGTACATGGCTATGGCAGCTGTCATATTTCATATTTCAAGTGCAAGAAATCGTTGGATATTTGAGAATGAAGAACAGAGGATTGATGACATCTTTCGGAAAATTCAAATATTTGTCCACTGGTGTATGATGTTTTGAGTAATATTTGTATGTTAGAAGTCAGATGGTTAGTTGTTGGTTCAAGAAGTTGATGTTTTGTTCTTTTCTTTGATTTCCTAGGCATATCCAGTGTAATTGTACCTCCATTTTTTACTTTAAGGATATGATCTTTCATGTAAAAAAAAAACAGCCAAGAAACTCAAAAGTATTACTTGCAAAAGTTTCTCTTCCAATTGTTTCCGCTTTGAAGATCGAACACCTTCATCAAAATACGTGGCCTCAGCATCATACCTAATATAAAAAAATAAAAATAAAACATACACTCAAATGACTCAGCAACTTGAATTCGGATTATAACTCTAATGGATAACAAATATGAGTAGTTTTCTGTTACAAATAATATTCACCACGAACTAAATAGCAGGAAACTAGTTACCGAACTTCTTTGTCTCTCTATACTCGATATATCAAGTAATCAACCACTTACCCATTCGCCAAATAAGCTGAAAATGAAACGTCCATAAACATATTACAGATATATTAGCTTCCTTATTCTTCTCTATTTGGCATAAGTAACTGGTATGTTTGTCTTGAAAAGAAAACAAGACAGTTTTCAACCGAAAGCTTGTTGTCAAACACATCTGCTTACTGTGAATGTTCAAATTTAATAAATCCTGTATCCGATTAGAAAAATCATAGTCCATATGATTTTAGTATTGCAAGTTGCAACATTAATGATCCACTTAATCTGTTCCTAGTAACCAGTCTTGATGAATGTCCTTCAGAAAACCCCATGGCCACCCACTGATCAACCATAACATCAACCCACTACAACGACAGACAAGAAAAGGGCCAAAATTCCGTGAATATACTGGTCAAATAAATTTTCTTGTGGTCATCCTCAGAACTAGAAACAGTTGAACACAAAAGTATGGGAACATGTTCTTGAGAAATGGTTTTGGGAGTTTAGGAAACTAAAAACAAACATTGTGTCAGGGTATCAAAGATTAAAGTCACTGTTCAAAAATAAACAAATTCTTCAATGACCACAAACAGATTCTAAGACCAAATTTGCCACAATTATCATCGTCTAATAGAAAATAAAAATGCAAGTTCACTGTTAACTTACTCCGACAGACAAACATCAAGAATTGATGTGAGCTTCCTCCCAAACCCAGGCACTGATTGAGATTGTACCGTCTCTTCTAATTGACACCATTCCTACATATTTATGGACCCAAAAAACTTGATGATTAAATAGCTCACAGATATATAAAAATCAAGCCTCAAAAAGCCTTCACATGTTTTGTTAGAAAAGTACCTCATTTGACATAAAAGAGGAGAACTTTTCATTAGCTATTTCCTCACAGCGTACGGTGGCAACCATAACCTAACAAAACACAAGCAATTATTCCAATGACAAACTTCCTCGATAATTTACTGGTTGATTATGAACAGAAATTTTGGACTAAACCTTGTGAGCAGGCAGGTCAAGATCCTTATTCTCCTTAATGACCTTCCACATCTGTTCTGCACTAAATGAAAAGCCAGAAGCGGGAACTACACCACGCCTGTCGCCTGCGAGCCCACCAGGTGCAATAGAATGGAAAAAGCGATGTCTTAGACTCGCCACCTTTGACCAAAAGAAAATTTAAGGTTTTCAGTTGCATTCAACTTCCCCCAGAGAAAAGTACATACATGTGATGCGCCAACTAATGGAAATAGCTCCATTATAAAAGACCGCCTTTGGAAAATATGAGTGCAACTTTACTAAAATTCAAAAGAGTATAAACCTGCTCTTTAAATTGATCTTCCTTCTCCTCAAAACTGGAGAGAGCCACAACTTCAACCTGATATTCAACCATTTAATAGCCTTGTTAATCAACTTAAATCATAGAAAGGCGTGAAAGAGAACATATCCGTAAATCAACACCTTACATTGAAAAATTCACTTAATAGTGTTTCCTTATGAGCTTGTGGCTTAGGAACTGAATCCCAAATCTTCATAGAGGGATCAAAGGTGAAAAGATAGAGAAAATCATAATACGTAACATACACAAACAAATAAATGAAAGGCCTCATATATGTACCTTCTGAATGTCTTCTCTTAAAACGGGCTCCAAGTTTTCCAAAGGAGTCTACGATGCAAAGAGAAACAAAAATGCTCCAGCATTTCAATATTTCTTTCATGGGACCAGACATACCAAATACCTGAAGCAGTTGATATTGAAAGAATCTTTGAATGAAAAACAAGAACATAATACCCTTGTCTTATCACGAATTACAAACAGCAAAGTTGTCTTGCGTGGGCTAAATAATCTCATCATAACCTGCTCATGATAAAACAAATCACTAACAGTTACATTCGAATTAAATATTTGTGCTGCACACTGATGGATTACCTGAAATACAGTTTTTAAGAGAGGTTTGTTTGCAGCCTGCTCACGGCCTATGTCATGACACCACCTGTAGATAAAATTTTTGCAAGACATTAATTTAGATAGGCATACACCAATACTAAACAGTTATATTAATCTGAAAAACCTAGATCACTTGTAATGAAACGCAAGAATTATACATGTTTATGAGCACGATATCTGAAACAGCCAGGGCAAACAGAGCACTCTGCTTTTCAAATGCAGTATCATCCTGAAAAGGAGTAAAAACTTTAGGGAAATACTTATTCAAATAACATATAAACTGAATTACAAAGAAAGATTAAAGACACTACAAAGCTAGCATGCATTCCCGATGATAGAATGCATCACATTACAATGCATGTGCTAACGAATGGTACAAAAAGAGTTGTGAAGGCTTCTTCTGGATGGGGAAATGAATAGGAAAAAAATCGATGATAAAGAGATATTTTACGTGGCACGCAATTACAACTTTGTCGTCTTAAATACCATATAATCGATTGGCATGAATATGGAGCACCAACAAGACAATGCCATCAAAAGCTAAGCCAAGATGAGTACAAAGAAACGCAGAAAATTTGTCAAACAGACACCATCACTTTGCCGACAGTGAATGTACAAATGACAAATGACTGCAAAAGTCAATAAATAAACTATAGCAACCTCTCCTCGTTCTCTTCCATCAGTACCCTCTAAATCCATTACAAGAGTGCAAGGTTCGATTCCAACACACTTTGCCAGCCATATACCCTTTGTAGTTTGGGACCTGATAAAGTTAAACTTTTATTAGTATTTTTCTGACTTCATGAGAAACAAAAGGCAATCAAATAGTTAGAATGTGCTTGCCTCCCCATAAAAGCATCCATTTCCCTAAAATTAGTGCCAAACAGGTGATTCAACAATGTGCTCTTCCCTGTAAAACTCGTAGAGCATATTTCAGTTAACAAAATAGTTCATTTTTTACATCACTAATTAACAAAGAATAATAGAGTTGTTTGAATGATCGTTTCTAAAAACGTTCACAGGAAAAAATAAAATTTGTGCAGCTCTTAATGAGATTTAATGAAAATCCAACGTCAATCATGCAAAAATGCATTGTCGCCTGAGCCAACGGAACAAAAATAAACCAAAATTTATACCACTGCTCTGAGGGCCCATGATAGCAACTACAGCATAAGAAAGGCCACATTCGGCAAGTTTAACTTCCTTCATGAAGTTGTCGATTCCAACAACATTGAAATTACCATCTTCATCTATGAGGTGAGTTAAACAACAACTGTTGCTTTTATCTGAATATGTTAAATAAAAATGAATTAGCAAGAAGCACAATAGTAATTTATATACTAGCTACATTTTCTTAATTAATCATTAATTGCTACACCAACAGCACCATGCAACGGCAGGACAACAAAAAACAAAAAAATTAAGAAAAAAGGAAAGCCGATGAGAAATAACCACACGGGAAAAAGCCAAACATGATTATGAAATTTTAAGAGGAAATCAGCAACCGACAACAGTGTTGAAATATACACATACAAGACGAAAATAAGAGTTGCAAATTGAAATGAACATCATGCATACGTTCTTATACAAATGTCACTCAAAGAAATTTTAAATCTACAAAACAAAACATGAGCTCTCGCAAACGACAAAAAAATTCAGAACAACTTCAAAAATCCCCAAACTGAAATATCATCAAGCAACAAAATAAAAGGCTGAAATTCTGCCCACATTTTCCGACAAGAAACAGAAACGAAACCAAATAAATTAATAATCTAAATAATAGATCTGAGCAAAGCTCAATTGAGTGTTTTAATACTTTATTTTTAAAATAAAAAAGGAATAATTGAGCGATGGATCGGATTCGTACCCATTTGTTGTGTGTATTCCGGAGATTGGAAGATCGGTGAAATGGAGAAGATCGGTAAAAAAAAAAAAAAAAAAAAGGGTTTTAATTATTATTATTATTTGTTTTTTTTTTTGAAAGAGAAAATTCTTTTCTTTACCACAAATATGGTCTAAATGAGCGGACAGCCATCCATTGAAATATTTCATCTGATTTTTCAATTTCTTTATTCAGCAACAGTACGGAGCCTCCACACTCGCACAAAAAAACCGCTGGAAAAAATACACTCCGCCACGGAGGGGAAAATGAAGGATAGAGCAGCGGAGCATAGCGTGGAGGAGCGCTACACTCAATGGAAATCCCTAGTTCCCGTTCTCTACGATTGGCTAGCCAATCACAACCTCGTTTGGCCGTCTCTCTCTTGCCGGTTAAATTTTCTTCTATCTCTAGGGTTTTAATGCACATTTACATGCATTTCTTTGCCGCTGTGCTCTCTTGTTGTCTGGAGACTTGATTGGTAGATATTGGTACCTTAGCTACTGAAATATTTTACTTATTGGATGTGTTGTTCTAATCTGTGGAAATGTACGTATTTTTTCCTCCATATATGTTTCAGCTGTTCTACACTCTTAATGCTCTTTAAACTTGCTTCACCAGTGGTGATTTCGTTTTGGTCTTTTGGTAGATTTGTTTGGTTATTTGCATCTACTAAATTTGTTCACTTCGTCGTTTTGTTGCATGTGGGTTTCAGTTACCCCTGGTGTATGACCCATACAACATTCAGTTACTCCATTTAAAATTGTTCCATGTTTTATCGATAAGTGATGCTTTTTACCCCCCCTGTCTCAGATGGGGACCGAAGGTGGAACAAGCAACTTACAAGAATCGTCAAAGACTATATCTTTCAGAACAGGTGAGATGATTTTATCATCCTGTTTACATCCTCATGTTCAGGAGTGAAATTGTTTTGTCTGGATCGGAATTTTGGCACTTAGGAAAAGAAATGCTTATTTTTTACTAGTTGTCAAAACTATTAATACACCTAGGATCTAGATGCATTGCATTTGACGAGAAATTAAGTGTAAATTAATTTTACAGAAAATAGAATAAAACTTCAGTTTCAGAGACATCTATCTCCACCGAGATTACTTCAACAGTTGTGCAATCTACATGCCTCTATGATTTTACTTATCTCGTCCCTTTCTTTTCTTTTCTTTTTTTTTTTTTGCTTTAATTTTGGCTGCACAATGACTGTCAATTCTGAAACTGCTGTTTTTTCAGTATCACGGTAATCTGGCTTTTTTGGTTCCACAAAAAAAAATGATTGCACCAGCAGTGATTAAGGCATGATAACTGTGATGAAACCTTGATGTTAGGAAGATGCTAAAGCATGAATAAACCTTGATGGCAGGATATATGCATGCTCTGCTGATTTAGATATTGAATCTTGAAGTTGTATTTCATTCACAAAATTCTTATTTATTGGGAGATGATCTAATTTTTTTTCTTCCTGCTCATCACTCATCCCTTTTGACAACCGATTTCCCTGCTACATGTCTTTCAACAGTTAATATCTGGGTGAATGAGATATACGTGAACATGAATATTAGCTTTTGTAATTTGTCATTGTCTTGCTTGAGTGGCGATGACACTATTAACATTTGTTTCTCTCCTATCTGTATAAAATCAGTTTCTTTTCTTATGCCAAATGTTCACGATTCTAACTTTCCCCTTTTCCCCTTTCCCGCCAGACCGATGGCACAGTTCCAAATACACTTGTCATAGCGAACGTTGAAATAGTGAAAACTAGAGTTGCAGCAGCAGAGCACATTGCACAGGTGATGTGTTGATATCAAATATGAGTGGGTGTGTTTATGAAATGTTATACCTTTTTGCTGTTCAATTAATAGTTTTTTATCAAACCAAATTGATTCTTGTTGGTCGGCTTTTTGGTCAATATTTTAGTTCAACGAGGAATCCCGTTCACCTTTTGTAAAAAAGAGCAAGACCATCATACATCCTGGAGAGGTATGTTTTAGTATTTTCGCCTTCCCTACTTTAGAAAATAAATGGAGCTAGAAATCAAAAGTCTCACTCAATTACAAAATATTAGCTAGCATTTAGCATGATTCTACTGAAAATCATGTTGGTTTGTCGATATAACTGACTATAAAATCCATTGGTTAATGGTCATGCGTGAGAAGAAAAAGAAAAACTGAAGAAGAAAACTATTTTAAAAAACAAAATGTCAAGTGTTCCGGTAACCTGATAATCATAATAATTTCTCTTCCAAAGTGAATTATGCTTTTCCTCCAAATTCTCTTTTCCATTTTCATTTTGAGCTTCTTGCACCTTTTAACATTTTTCAAGAATTTATGTCACTTATAAACATCATAATATACACTATATGCCGTGTATCCATGGAACCCTGATTGCGTTATAACATTAAAAAAACACTGCTCTGTCTGTCCCTATCAATGTGGAACAAAAGGTGGGCCCTATCAGTTATTTTGAAAAGAAAGAGAGGCCAAAAGTAAAAATGTGAAACATGGGACATGTTATGTTTCAGGTGAATCGTATCAGGGAATTGCTGCAGAATAACAACATTGTGGCCACTCACACCGACAGTCCCGATGTAAGCATTTTATACATGCATGGCTTCTATTTCCCTCAAATTTTTGTGGAATTGGTTATGTACTCATGTTCTTTTCCTTTATATGGTCTTGAAAATTTAGCAAACTAATTTGTATGGCCTAACCTTTGACTTGGGGATAGGTTCTCATTTGGGATGTAGAAAGGCAACCTACTCGTCAACCTGTTTTAGGTGCTACAGCATCTCGTCCGGATCTGGTATGCTTTTGAAGTGACTGTGACTTGATATTTATCAGTCATCCAGATCCACTTGATTCCTATCTATATTTTTGCCCACCGATACTGTAGGTCTTGTCTCAAAACAATTCTGGTCAATGAGGGTTGCATGCAAAAAGTTTATTTATCTGTCATTTGATACCTTTTTAAAAAAAACATACCATTGCTCAAGCTTGATGATTTGAACCACACCTTGCAGATACTGACTGGTCATCGAGATAATGCTGAATTTGCTCTAGCCACATGTCCTATGGAACCTTTTGTGCTCTCTGGAGGTCTCTCTCTCTCTGTCTCTCTCTCTGTGTGTGTGTGTGTGGCCTGGATGTGGTTGTTTCGAAAAAGGTGCACATGATAACTTAAAATTGTAGAAGATAGGTTCAACAATTGGTAAATAACTGTATTTATAGCACTGATTGGTTATATCTTGCAGTTTCCACCGTAAAAAATCAAGACTGAGACCCGGTTTCTCCCCTTATTTATGAAAAACTTAAAACTATGCGTAGGTAACATTTTCTGGACTGATGCTTCCAGAAAAAAACGTTTGTATGGTTTAAACAGTCCTTTTAGTATGTCATTTGGCCCCATGATAGAGGGAAGGAAGCAAAATCCTGTACATGGCTGGCTGTACATAGTTATGAGTTCATGCATCATCGAAAAGAACTGAGTTTTAGCCTTGTGTTTTATGCTGGAAATCTAGGATCCTATTTGTATAAATATTCTGTAAAGAAATTTTTCAGTACTGCTTGAGTAACTTATATAAATTTTATTTTATATTTTTCATTCTTTTTCTCTGCCTTTCTTTTTAAAAGGCTACTAAACAAGTTTCTGCATTTGACCTGAGTCTGTCAGGACATGTTTGAACTAAGATGCTACTAGACTGGTCCTTCGCTATTTTTTGTGTAATATTCATCACTAGTTTTTTTTATAAGCAATCTGGTGGGAAAAAAGGAATTGAAATTAAAACACAGAATGGTTTCAGATCCCATTTTTTTGTATTCTAGATGGAGTAGTAAGTCTGATTTTGTTTCCTGATTAAATGATATTCAAATTGTACATGATTTTTACTAGTAGTTCTGTATCATTTCATCATTCCTTAGGAAAGATATGTTGTTTTCGTAATAAAGTAATACCTTTTCTGTTTGGTCTGGATGTCAACTACTTAGTTGATGTTTTACTTGTGTTCATACTCACTGTAATACCCCGTTCTGGATTAGTTAATGCTAAACTGGGAAAAGAACTCTCTATATCATATACGCTGATTGATGTATCGATTCCACGTGTATGCCATTTAGAACCTACACATAAGATATGCATCCTGCAGTATATGTTATGTAGAAAGTGTTCTCCACAATATAGCATATACTAAACTCTTTGTTTTTCAGCTAGTTGTTCCACCGATACTTCCTTAAAATTCTTAATGGCAGGCAAGGACAAATCTGTGGTTTTGTGGAGCATCCACGACCACATCTCATCATTGGCTGCAGATCAGGGAGCTCAAAAGTCTCCTGGATCTAAGGGAAGTGCTGTCAATGGTAAAACTGCTGATGATTCCGTTGTTCAACCTCGGGGTATTTTCCAAGGGCACGAGGACACCGTAGAAGATGTACAGTTTAACCCATCAAGGTAGCTAAATTAAAATTGTTATCAGCTCTGAGAAGGAAATAGGTTCTCTCTTTGGTGCAGTGTTGCATGATTGTAGTTAAGGCTGGCATAATTTGAGATATAAATGACTCACACGTTAGCATACATATTGAGTTTTAATTGTACCCTTTTTATGAAGCAAACTGTAAATACAATACGAAATATTCATTTCTCGTTCGTTTCGACATGTGGTATAGCGCACAGGAGTTCTGCAGTGTTGGTGATGATTCTTGTCTCATACTATGGGATGCAAGAAGTGGTTCTTCTCCAATTGCAAAGGTAATTTTCTAACCAGGCTTTTTATTCAATTTAAAACATCATTTCACATTGTCGTATCTTCTGCTAAGCACGTGGATCATGTTCACTCCACAGGTTGAAAAGGCTCACAATGCCGATCTTCATTGTGTTGATTGGAATCCTAATGATTTAAATCTGATTTTGACTGGGTATGTCTTTGGCATTTCACTTGAAAGAAAATGTTTAACAATTTTAATCACATCATCCATAAAGCAGTCTAACATTTTCTTTATCCACCTCTAGTTCTGCTGATAATACTATTCGAATGTATGATCGTCGAAGTCTTGCCTCTGGTGGAGTTGGATCCCCCATTCACATATTTGAAGGTCATACTGCTGCTGTTCTTTGTGTCCAGGTATTACTTGCCTTTTGGGTTGCATGCTTGAGACGGAGGCTAAAACACATACCTGTATGTTAACTAGCGATTGGCACCATGATATTTCTATCACAGTGGTCTCCAGACAAGGCATATGTCTTTGGCAGTGCTGCAGAAGATGGCATGTTGAATATCTGGGATCATGGAAAGGTGAAAGCACAATCTATTATTGTCGACTCTCTTTACTCATCTCCCTAATCTTCAAAAAGTTTGTGTGTTAACTGAATTGGTGAGAAAGCTTGTACTTAAAAGTTTCTCGAAGACACAAATTCAAAAAGTCTGATACTCGTTTTTTGCTTGAATTTTTACCTTCAATCTCTCGCTTTAACAAAATTGCTTGAGAGCCATATTCGGCAATCAGGTGGGTAATGCTGGAACGGAAAAATCAGATTATCCCCCTGGATTATTCTTTCGACATGCGGGGCACAGGTACTTGGTTGTTAAATCTTTTTCACTTCTTAATGGCATCGTTCTCTTTGAAACTAATAATGGTTGCTCTGGATAAAACTGCAGGGATAAGGTGGTTGACTTCCATTGGAATGCTGCAGATCCGTGGACGATTGTTAGTGTGTCTGAAGATGGAGAAAAGACTGGAGGGGGAGGTACATTGCAGGTAATAACTTTATCCATGTGTTTCAATGCCAAAAAGGGGACTCTATCACTCTATGTAGAGCCGTTAGCTTCATAATAGAACTGCATTCCCATGTTTCTTATTTTTAGAATCGTGCCTTGAATATTTGTGCAGATATGGCGAATGATTGACCTGATTTATCGTCCAGAAGAAGAGGTCATTGCGGAGCTGGATAGGTTCAAATCTCACTTGCTGTCATGCTCGTCTTGATTCCATCTTTGGAAATCTGGGAATCTTTTTGTATTTTGCCCAGAACGTTGTCGAAAACAGAATTTTTTTTGTTTTTGTTTTTGACAAACAAGAATCAATGGAGTCGTCCAGAACTCTGGTATTATACTATGTAAGAAATATATCTTTATTTTACATCGTGTGAATCAAAATGTTAGGTCTTAAAATCATATGAATGGGAAGACATGAGATTTCATCTGGTGCGCTCTTAAAACACACAAAAGTCGAAGTCTAAAATTTTGGAATCGGGCATATGTTTATAGAAAATAAAATCTGATTGGTGAGTTGAAATTTTTCATTTCAAAAAATCACATAAAAGTCGAAGTTTCGTCCTTATTTATCTTGCTGCTTATTCACACCTTAATTGATCACCGAAACTCTTTTTAAGATTAATCTCTATCTATGTAGCTGCAACACCTTTTGGAGGATGTGAAAAATACGGTTCGATAAATTTATAATTTAAATATAATATTTGACAATTTTGCCTTCATATTAAAAGTAATCCTTTTAATTAAAAAAAAAAGTAATTTTTAACATCGATGTTACATTTGATCTCCATCCAAACTTTTTTCAACCTTCACGTACTCTTTTTGCGGTTTGCTGTAAACCAATAATATATGAGGTGGAGGTTTTCATCCATTTTTTTAAGCCTTTCTTCTTTTTATTCTTATAGCATATATTAGTCTCGGGTACAAAAAAGTATATATTAAAGAAATACTAATTATTATTATTATTTTTTAAAAAAAAAAAAAAGGAGAAATAAACATTATAATGGCGACTCTTCAAATGATATGTCAGTATAAGTGCTCTCCACACGGCAGGCGGATTTCACTTTCATCACCATACGAGCACCAATTTCCAGAATCTATCATGTGAAAACAACTTGGATTGGTACTATATATTCTTTATTTGAGAAGTGGTTATCATATATTATCTTTAAAAATAAAAAGGCAGCGTACCTTCTTGTAGGCAGGAGAGACCTTGAACTGTTCTTGGAGCCACTTATATACAAAAGTATCCTCCTGTAATCTCTTTTGTTCCAATTCTAGCTTGTATATCTAAATGCAATTCAGAATTATGCTACAGATAACAAATATGATTTACATTGCGGGCCACTTTATCAGTACCTGTTGACGTAGGCGGTCAAATGATGATCTGTCTGCCTTAAACAATAGTGCCTTGGTGATAGTGAACTTTCGCTTGATGACCTCAGACCCATTTACCTGGCAATCAAGGTTAAACAAAGGGATCCAAGATCATTATCGGAAAAATGAATATTATCAGTTCTGTATAACTTTAAAATAGGAATTTTGCAAAGATATCCAACACCTGGGTTTTTTTTTCAGATAAGAATTTACACCATTAAATAACCCAAATCGCAATCATTCATATATCTGAATCAAATTTTTGGTTTACGTAAGAGAAATTATGCAAACCTACTTGTGTTGCACCTCGTTTTTCACCTCAATCAGGCAATTGATAAATTGTCCAATCCGCATTATGGACGGACCAACACAAAAATAATTGCTTTAGTATATGTGGTTCCAGCGCCAACAATTGAAGAAGGGTGGTCAAAATTCAAAGCCATTGAATCAAGATACGGCAGCTAGTTGGTTGAGATTACAATGAAACTAAGTCCATGGTTTTCTGGAGATCAAGAGTTGTTAGAGGGGTATACTCTCCTTGGAAGGCCAAGATATAAAATATCGAGTTGTTTAAACCAGAGGGATGAAACATTCTAATATCAACAACTACATCTCCTCTCAAGATAGACTAGAGTGTTCTTTTGAAATTCATAAGAGAAGAATAAGAATATGTTGTAGATGGAGAGCAGTGACTTCTTGTTTTAATATTCTTTATACTTTGATACTATCAATCCTAATGAGATCGTCTCTCGTGGACGTATATCAAATTTGATCGAACCACGTAGACCTTAAACCTTGTGTTCTTTGCATTTTCGTTTGAATCTATACTTGAGTATCTGTATTGATTCTTGATTCTTTTCTGTGGCTGCAACAAGGAATTCGTATTGTGTGTTGCATGTTCTTGAGAACATCATCTTGATCATTGAATTTCTGGGATTCTAGCTCAACAACTGGTATCAGAGCCAAGGCTCTTAACAGTGGAATACGCAAGATGATGGCTGGGAAAATCGAACTAGATCGATTTGATGGAAAAGGGGACTTTGCACTCTGGCGCCGGAGGATGCACGCCATATTGGTTCAACAGAAGGTTGCCAAGGCTTTGGAGGGAGATATCAAACTCCCAGAATCACTATCAGGAGAAAGGAAGACGGAGATAATGGAAGTACACTTGAGTGACAAAGTTCTTCGCAAAGTCTCATTGGAGAAGACAACTGCGGGTATCTGGGCAAAATTAGAATATCTTTATATGACCAAATCGCTGCAAGATCGAATCTATCTTAAATGAAAACTATTTGGCTTCAACATGATTGAGTCAAAGACGATTGGAGAAAATCTAGATGAGTTTAACAGAATCGTCCTGGATTTGGAAAATAATGGGATAGGAATTGAGGAAGAAGATAAGGCTATCTTGGTACTCAACTCTCTTCCTAAATCATTTTTGGTATTTGTGGACACGATGAAATATGCCAAAGAATCACTGGTCTTTGATGAGGTGCAAAAGGCATTAAAGGCAAAGGAATCACATAACATGATAGAGAATGACTCAAAAGATATAAGTGATAGCTTTCATATAAGGGGCATATCAGATAAGAGGGAAACAAGAACAAACATAATAGGGAAACAAGAACAAAGAATCGAAGCAGATCCAGATCAAAGACAAGAAAATTGAAGTGTTTTTCATGTTACAAACAAGGACACTTCAGAAGGGACTGCTGTGATCGACATAGAGTAGGAGATAAAGCCAAAGACAAAGGAGAATCATCCACTATTCAAGATGGCTATGAAAGTGCTTAGGTATTATGTGTTGCAGATTTCAAGTCTGATCAACATTGGGTTCTTGATAGTGGATGTTCATTCCATATGACACCAGATAAATTCTGGTTTGAAATGATAGAGGAGATTGATGGTGGGGAAGTCATTCTTGGAAATAACAATACCTGTAAGATCAAAGGGATTAGATCTATAAAGCTTGTGATGGAAAATGGTATTGAAATGATCCTAAAAGAAGTAAGATTAGTTCCAGACTTGAAAAAGAACTTAATCTCCTTAGGTAGCCTTGACCAGGCTTGATGAAGTAAGATTAGTTCCAGACTTGAAAGGAACTTAATCTCCTTAGGTAGCCTTGATCAGGCTTGATGTACTTTCAAGGCCGAAAGAGGAACATAGACGACTACAGAGGTGCACTAAGTATGATGAAAGGACAAAGATCAAATGGACTATATGTCCTCTCAGAGAACACATTTGTAGGTTCAGCAACTGCAGCTGAAGGACAACAAGATAATTCCAGGATGTGGCATCTCAGATTAGCACATATAAGTGAGAAAGATCTCCTTGAACTACATAAACAAGGGCTACTTGGAGAAAAGCCACTGAATCAAATGGAATTCTATGAAGACTGCATAAGAGGGAAATCTACAAGGGTCAAGTTCAATATGGGAAAACATACCTCTATTGCACCAATGGACTATGTGCATTCAGATCTCTGGGGTCCGTCAAGATTACTCTCGAATGGTGGAGCAAGGCACTTCATGACAATGATTGACGATCATTCAAGGAGAGTACGGATACATACCCTAAAAAACAAGAGTGAGGCTTTGGTAAAATTCAAGCAATGGCTCACACTTGTAGAAAATCAAACTGGTAGAAAGTTATAGAAGTCGAGGACATACAATGTGCTGGAATATTGCTCAAATGAATTCCATGAATTTTGTAAGGACAAAGGGATATCAAGGCATTTTACAGTACCTAATACTGCCCAAAAAAATGGTCTAGCCGAGAGGATGAATAGAATCATTTTGGAAAGAGTTAGATGCCTTCTGTCACATTCAGGGGTACCAAAATCGTTTTGGGCCGAGGCTGCCAATACAGTTTGTCACCTGATAAACAGAAGTCCCTCGGTTCCACTCGGATTTAAGACCTCAATGGAGAAATGGACATCAGCACCTCCTAAATTAAATGGCTTAAAAGGGTTCGGATGTGGAGCATATGCACATGTCAGACATGGAAAGTTATATGACAGGACAATCAAGTGTATTTTCCTGGGATATCCTGAAGGGATCAAAGGTTACAAACTTTGGTGCATTGAGACAGGAAAACAAAAGACAATAGTCAGTAGAGATGTTACCTTCAAAGAGAACTTATTCCCATTAAAGGTTCAAACAGTTGAAAGAACATCTACTGAAGTTTCTGATAGGGCAGAAAACACAAAAATTAAGGTGGAGTTGTCACGAACAAAATCTTGCAAACAAAGTGTTTACTTAACAGATGATGGTGAGTTAAGTAATGATACACAAGACTCTTCAAATATGCAGAACTATAGATTAGCAAGGGATACAGAAAGGAGGATCATAAAACCTCCACAAAAGTTTGGACATGCAGATTGTACGTCTTATGCATTATCTGTGGCATCTCAGATCGAATGTGAACTAGTGAACCTTCAAGAAGCAATGAGTTCGCATGATAGTGATAAGTCGTATGGTGCTATGACAGAAGAAATGGAGGCACTTATGAAAAATAACACGTGGACACTGGTTCCAAAGCCTAAAGGACAAAAACTAATTGCATCCAAGTAGATTTTTAAAAGGAAAAGTGGCATACCAGGAGTTGAGGAACCTAGGTACAAAGCAAGGCTAGTGGCAAAAAGGTTCTCTCAAGTGGAAGGGATAGATTTTCATGAAGTGTTCTCACTCGTTGTTAAACACATATCAATTAGATCTAAGTTAGCAATAGCTGCACAAGAAAACCTGAAACTTTAGCAACTTGATGTCAAAACAGCTTTCCTCCATGGAGACCTTGATGAAAGAATTTACACGCAACAACCTCAGATGTTTGAGGACAAATCAAATATGCCTCTAGTATGTCTTCTAAATAAGTCCCTCTATGCCTTAAAACAATCTCCTAGGCAATGGTATGGACATTTCGATGACTTCATTATAGCACACAAGTTCGCAAGAAATAATTATGATTGGTGTGTATATCATAAGAAAATCAACACAGGAAAGGCCATCTATTTACTATTATATGTGGATGACATGCTTATTGCAAGTCAAGACATAGACGAAATACAATCCCTAAAAGCTGAACTAAGTGCGGAATTTGAGATGAAACACCTAGGACATGTCGAAATTGTAACGACCTTTAAATACGTACTTGAAAATTTGCGAAAAATTTAAAATTTTTTTTTTAATTAATTAAAATGCATCATTCATAAATAAATAACTGATAAAAGTTTAACCATTCAAAATAGCAGCGGAAGTAAATGTTTGTTTGCAAGATAATAATTTAAAACAATTCAACAACGAAGAAATTTGTTTGAGTCAAAATAGTAAATGCTAAAAACATGAGGTCCTCGGGTTCCACTACTGCCGACCCAAGCTAGCTCACTGGTCCCCGCCCTTGGTCCCTGCATCATCGGTACCTACAACAATCAAGTCTAGTGAGTCCAAAAACTCAGCATGCATATATCGTAAATAACGAGTAAATAAATAATAAAAATGCATGCAAGTGAAAATATCATGTCGTGAGGCATAACGTAAAATATTGTGTCATGATTAATTATAATACGTGCATAACTGAACTGAAAATCATAGTGAAAATGTTTGCTCCTTGGAGCCCTGTAATGAAATAGCATTTAATAATTTTCTGGTGAGATTATGGTCTACGCAAGTGGCCCCTGAACTGAACTCAACTGACCGGTAACTGGCGACCGGGTGGTACCAAACTGAACTGACCGGTAACTGGCGACCGGGTGAAGTAATAATCTCATGATAGTAAAGTGACCACAAGCAATATCGCATAAATCTCAAAATGAATATTTTTCATGTAATATAATTAAATAACATAATTGAATATGAACAATTTCGATTTTCTTGCATTAAAATCATGTACTTGCGATATTTAAAAATACCTATATGGCTTGATTGAAGAGTGAAAGAAGATATAAACATGCCTTGGTTTGTTTTGACAGAAAACAAACGAAATAACGACGCGGCGCGGCGGAGACGGAGTGCTCTTCACTTTCTTACTTTTTCTCTCTTAATTCCTTTAAACCAAGCATGCACCATAATTATTATAATAGCGAAAAAAATCGTAAACATGATGCATGAACATTTAAAAATATCATGATTTGTGCTCAGGGCGCTGCTAGGACTAAAATCTCACCCCGGGTGCAAAATGACCATTTTGCCCCTGAAATCACAAAAATTATCGTTTCAACCCTGGACCTCTAAAATTGACCCGAAGCTTACCAAATTCCTTAAAATATCCCAAAACATATTTAAAATCATCCCTAGACGTAAACTCGAGCTCATTTCATAACTTAACCGAATTGTTTTAAAACTTGGACCGGGGGTCCGGTTTTAACCCGAATCGAACCGAAACTTAATCAAACTTTTCCCAACTTTTCACCACACTTAGTGAACATCTAAAAGGTCTTAAAGATCTCAAATTCAGCCCTTAGACACTTGAATAAAGTCATGAATGGTTGCTGGAAAATTCCAGCAAGCTTCCCACCTATTCGAACCCTTTTGTGCATCACCTATCCAAGCTTTTGTCCCTAGCCCAAAACCAACCGGACCAGCCATGACCCGACCTTCCCTAAACCACCCTAGGACTCCACTGGACCCAATGATACCACGGCTACACTCCCATGCCATAAACGCAGCTCGCTTGATCGAAGGGCACCTCGAAGGCACGCATTACCACCTTCCAACCCCTTGCTCGTTCGGCTTCGGGGTTGGTGCCAGCGATGGCCGAGCCTTTCTAAGCCGTGGTTCAGACATCCCAGGGACTGTTCCGTGGCTTGGTTTGGCCCTTGCAATGCTGGTCCCTGTCGCTCCACCGATCTCACCATCTACAAGCCCCAAAACCTCAATAACTCGGCCACACCTTACTTAACACTACAAGTCCTCACCTCCAGCTTATAAAACCTCTATTTTATGGTGATGACAGTCCCTCAACGCACAACACAGCAGCCTCCTTGCATAAATTCAGAAAAACATGAGAAGAGAACAAAAGATGCATGTATTTAAACCAAAAACCGAGAGATTTCCATGATATGCACCGGATCGAGAAGTCCATCAACAAATAAACATATTACAGCAGGTATATAGCATATATGATGCAGCAATAAAAGTAAGTGGAGTGCCGTGATGTTTCCTACGCAAGAACGTCGAAGAAATGAGCAACGGGGAAGCGCCGGATAAATTTTCTTGAAGAAATGAACTTGGACGAGAGTTGCATCCATGGAGATGCTGAAACTCACGTGAAATGTTGAAGGGGAGATGGAGTGTCGGCTGATGTAGATTAATAGTTGTAGGGTAATCACAAGTACCATATTTAATTGGTTAATAATTTAATTAATGGACCCTGATTTGATAATTTAAAGTTTAAATAGAGTATTAAGTCTAATAAACTTAAAAATAAGTTCATTAAATTCAAACACACTTTCGAAAAATATTTCGTGTTTGGTAACTTCTTGAAAATATTAGCTGAACCCTCAAAAAGTCCCCCGATTCGATAAAATTTGTGAACCGTTAAAAATTAAAATCATGCGGGTAAAAATACCCAATACATCTCAATTCTTGAAAAATACCTTTAAACATCTTAAATTAATTAATAAAAATTAATCATGTAATAAAAATAATTTTTTTCCTGAAAATTCTCCGGTCTCCGATCCTCTTTCGAAATTGAAATGCACATAGAAATCATAATGCGTGAACTTTTAAAATTTCATGAATTAAATCCTATCATGAATGAATTATGAAATAAAATGCATAAAAATAATTAACCACCTAAATTAAAATAAAATTCTAGATTACATGAGTTATGCATAAAATGCATAAAAATAATTAAACACAATTTAATAAAATAAACATACATTTTATGCTTTAAAAGAATTTAATAAAATATCAAAGAAATTTAATAACTTGCATGCATGCCAACTTCTTAAATTATATTTACTAACATGCTAAATTACCACTTCTTAAATAAGTCTTTATTAACTTATCTCAATACTCCATCTCCAGTCCGGCCTCACTTATTTAACTGAAAAGGTAACAATTAAACTACTACGTAAAATAAAAAAATTTAAAGAAAAGAATTTAAATACTCATGCAATAAAAATCATTTTAATTTAAATACTAGAAATTATGCATGGCTTATACGCAGTCCAAGTTACGGGTTCTACAGAAATAATTTTAGACATGGAAATTCAGAGAAACAGAATGTTAAGGGAATTATTTCTGACACAACAAAGATATTGTTAGGTAAAAGTGGGGCCACTATATTAAATGTTAAACGTGTCAAATTTGATATGCTAAACGTATCAAATTTGATTGGTTTGTACCGGCAGAAAAGGAAAACGGTTTCCTTTGTTCACACGGGAAAATTCACCTATAAATGCGTGCATAATTCGTATTGTAAATTTATCCCAAAAACGAATTACAAAGCTTTGTAAACAAAAGAAAACAAAGAGTTGTGAGTATCTCTTGTGTGAGTTAGAGAAAATATTTTCTCGGTTATACTCGTGTTGGGAGTGTGAGATATTTAGTGTATCATTGTGTACACTTGTTGTAATATTTTTCATGTTATAAAAGATCAGCAGTAGCTCCGTGGACGTAGCCTATATTGGGTGAACCACGTAAATCTTTGTGTTCTTGTTGATTATTTTATTCCGTATTTTTGGGTACTATTATCATCGTGATCGGTATCATTTCGGTGTAATTCCCCAACAACTGGTATCAGAGCTTTGTTGTGAAAATTCTTAAGAATTCTGAGTATGCTCTGTGGTTGCAGCTTTGTCTGATCTTCCATATCAGAAAAGATTTTTTAGATTTTTTGCTAAGGCTAGAGAAGTGATGGCCGAAGATGATGGATCAGGACCGGGAATCAACAAGTTCGATGGAACAGATTTTTCGTTCTGGCGGTTACAGATAAGAGATTATCTGTACAGTAAGAAGCTGCATCAACCTCTATTAGGAAAGAAACCGAAAAAGATGGAGGATGATGATTGGGAGCTCCTTGACCGACAGGTTTTAGGTGTCATACGATTGACCTTAACGAAGAATGTGGCACATAACGTGGCGGAGGCACAAACCACAGAAGAGATGATGTCCATTTTATCGGACATGTACGAGAAGCCATCAGCAAACAAAAAAGTGCATCTCATGAAAAAGTTATTCAACTTGAAAATGGGAGAAGGTGTTTCGGTGGCTAAACATATCAATTAGTTCAACACGATTGTTTCTCAGCTAACATCGGTTGAAATTATTTTTGATGATGAGATTCGTGCACTTATCCTTTGGCGTCCTTACCAAATAATTGGGAACCAATGCGGACAGCGGTTAGCAACTCTGTTGGAAAAAGAAAGCTACAATTCAATGATGTCAGATACCATATTCTTGCCGAAGATGTTCACGGTATGGATTCGGGTGAAGGAACATCATCGAGATATGCTCTAAATCTCGAGAACAGAGGAAGGGGCAGGAGTGGCGAAAAAAGTTTCAACCGATGGTGCGGTAGATCCAAGTCAAGAAATGGAAAAGACAAAAACATCTTTGAAAAGAATATGAAGTGTTGGAGCTGTGGTGAGACTGGTAACCTGAAACAGAACTGCAGATCAACGAAGAATAATGCCAATGCTGTCACTGAGGAAGTACATGATGCTCTGCTATTATCCATGAAAAGCCCTGTTGATTCTTGAGTTATGGACTCGGTAGTTTCGTTTCATACCACTGGTGATCGTGATGTATTTGATAATTACATCGCTGGCGACTACGGAAAAGTTTTTCTGGCTGATGGAAAACCCTTGGAAATTGTTGGTATGGTTGATGTACGGATGAAGATGTCAAATGGATCTGTCTAGAAAATCAACAAAGTCAGGCATGTACCAAAATTGACACGCAATCTGATCTCGGTAGGACAGCTCGATGATGAAGGCCATAATATGACCTTCGGTGATGGTTCATGGAAAGTGAACAAATGAGCCATGATTGTTATTCGAGGAAAGAAAACTGGAACACTGTATATGACTTCCAGTTGCAGAGACACATTAGCAGCTGTGGATGCTGGAGCCAATTCAAGTCTATGGCATTATAGACTTGGACACATGAGTGAGAAGGGAATGAAGATGTTGGTGTCAAAAGGAAAGCTACCAGAATTAAAGACTGTTGAACACCAACTATGTGAAAGCTGTATCTTTGGAAAACAAAAGAAGGTGAGCTTTTCAAAAGGCGGTAAAGAACCGAAAGCAGCAAAGTTGGAGCTGGTTCATACTGATGTATGGGGACCATCTCCTGTGACATCCGTTGGAGGCTCGAGATACTATGTCACATTCATTGACGATTCGAGTGGAAAAGTTTGGGTTTATTTTCTGAAAAATAAATCTGATGTTTACGAGACCTTTAAAAAGTGGAAAGCCATGGTGGAAAATGAGACCAACTTGAAGGCGAAGTGCTTACGGTCTGACAATGGTGGAGAATATGAAGATGACGAGTTCAAGAAATATTGTGCACAGAACGGGATCAAGATGGAGAAAACCATTCCTGGTACACCTCAACAGAATGGTGTAGCTGAAAGGATGAACATGACCTTGAATGAGAGCGCAAGGAGCATGATATTGCATTCTGGATTGCCAAAATTATTCTGGGCTGATGCTGTTAACGCTGCAGCATATCTGATCAACAGAGGACCTTCGGTACCACTGGACTACAAAATACCTGAAGAGGTTTGGAGCGGAAAAGAAGTAAACCTTTCTTTCTTGAAAGTGTTTGGATGTCTATCATATGTTCATATTGATTCAGCAAGCAGAACAAAACTTGATCCGAAATCAAAGAACTTCTTCTTTATTGGTTATGGAGATAATGAGTTTGGTTATCGTTTCTGGGATGACCAAAATCGGAAGATCATTCGGAGCAGGGATGAAATCTTTAATGAGCAACTTATGTACAAGGACAAGCAGAAATTGGAGCTGGAGATAAATGTCCTGAAGTCAAGAAGACTGATGAAGTGCCATTGACAAATATTCCTGTGAATGAATAGAAAACCATTAACCAGGAAGATGAAGAAGAAACTGCACAAGATGATGGCCCACAAACTCCGGTGATTGAACTCAGGAGATCTTTGAGAACCATTAGACCACCTGATAGATACTCCCCTGCACTTCACTATATTTTGCTGACAGACAAAGGTGAACCGGAGACCTATGAAGAGGCAATGCAAAATGATGATTCAACCAAGTGGGAATTGGCCATAGAAGATGAGATGGATACACTGTCATCCAATCAGACGTGGGAGTTGACAGAACTTCCGCAAGGCAAAAAGACGTTACATAACAAGTGGGTGTCCCGGTTAAAAGAAGAGCATGATGGTAGCAAGCGGTACAAGGGAAGACTTGTTGTAAAAGGCTTCCAACAAAGGGAAAGAATTGAGTACACCGAGATTTTCTCTCCGGTGGTTAAATTAACCATTATCAGGACTATACTTGGACTAGTGGCGAAGGAAAACTTACATTTGGAGCAGTTGGATGTAAAGACTGCGTTTCTTCACGGTGACCTAGATGAAGAAATTTATATGAAGCAGCCACAAGGATTTGAAGTACGGGAAAAAGAGAAAATGGTGTGCAAACTTTAGAAGAGCTTGTACGGTCTCAAACAAACTCCAAGACAGTGGTACAAGAAGTTTGATGGATTCATGAGTGAAAATGGTTTCCTAAGGTGTCAAGCTGATCACTGCTGTTATGTGAAAAAGTTTGACGGTTCTTATATCATACTACTGCTATATGTAGATGATATGCTGATAGCTGGAGCTTGTCTGGAAGAAATTGATAAACTCAAGAAAGATTTATCAAAGGAATTTTCCATGAAGGATTTGGGTGCTGCAAAGCAAATCCTCGGAATGAGGATCTTTAGAGACCGGGTGAATGGATTCTTGAAGTTATCTCAAGAAGAGTACGTGAAAAAGGTGGTTAGCAGATTTAATATGGATGAAGCTAAATCTGTGAGTACTCCTTTGGCTAGTCATTTCAAACTAACCAAAGCACAATCACCATCGACGGAGCAGGAGCAGGCTTATATGAATAAGGTTCCTTATGCTTCTGCTGTCGGAAGCCTCATGTATGCAATGGTGTGTACAAGACCAGACGTAGCACACGCAGTGAGAGTTGTGAGCAGGTTTATGAGTAATCTAGGAAAGCAACATTGTGAAGCAGTTAAGTGGATTCTCAGGTATTTGAAAGGTACTGCTAGTTGTTCTTTATGCTTCAGAAGGTCAAAATTGGGCTTACAGGGTTTTGTCGATGCCGATATGGGTGGTGACCTTGATGGAAGGAATAGTACTACTGGATATGTGTTCACATTAGGTGGTACAGTTGTAAGCTGGGTGTCTAAGCTGCAAAAGATTGTTGCGCTTTCGACTACTGAAGCTGAGTATGTTGTAGTCACAGAAGCTAGTAAGGAGATGATATGGTTGAGATCTTTTCTGGGGGAATTGGGTCAGAAGCTTGAGAATAGCAAATTACACTGTGACAGTCAGAGTGCTATTCACTTAGCAAAAAATCCTGTTTATCATGCTAGGACAAAGCATATACAGGTTAGGCACCATTTCATTAGATCAGTGCTGGAAGATGGAGTCTTGATGCTGAAGAAGATTCCCGGAAGTAAAAATCAGGCTGATATTCTCATGAAGACGGTAACCGTTGACAAACTGAAGTTTTGTTCAACTTCAGTTGGACTGCAATTATAAATGGAGATATATGAGCTGCTGCAATGATGGTGTGAAGACATGATTGAAATCAAGTATTCAAGTGGGAGAAATGTTAGGTAAAAGTGGGGCCACTATATTAAATGTTAAACGTGTCAAATTTGATATGCTAAACGTATCAAATTTGATTGGTTTGTGCTGGCAGAAAAGGAAAACGATTTCCTTTGTTCACACGGGAAAATTCACCTATAAATACATGCATAATTCGTATTGTAAATTTATCCCAAAAAGCAATTACAAAGCTTTGTAAACAAGAGAAAACAAAGAGTTGTGAGTATCTGTTGTGTGAGTTAGAGAAAATATTTTCTCGGTTATACTCGTGTTGGGAGTGTGAGATATTTAGTGTATCATTGTGTACACTTGTTGTAATATTTCTCCTGTTATAAAAGATCAGCATTAGCTCCGTGGACATAGCCTATATTAGGTGAACCACGTAAATCTTTATGTTCTTGTTGATTACTTTATTCCGTATTTTTGGGTACTATTATCATCGTGATCGACATCGTTTCGGTGTAATTCCCCAACAGATATGCCCAAAAGATATTGGGAAGGTTTGAAATGGAAAGCTCAAAATCAGTATCAGGACTTATACCACAACATTTTAAACTTTCAGTAAGCCAAGCCCCAAAAAGTGATCATGAGAAAGAATACATGAATCGGGTTCCCCATGCAAGTGCAGTTGGGAGCCTGATGTATTTAATGGTATGCACATGGTCTGACTTAGCCTACTCAGTAAGTGTGGTAAGAAATTTATGGCAAAACCTGGAAAAGAACACTGGTTGGCTCTAAAATGGATACTGAGATATATCAAAGGCACCTTGAACTAAGGACTAATATACATAGCAGGTACAATGAATGGAAACTTGGTTGAAGGTCACATAGACTCTGATTATGCAGGAAGCTTGTTAACTTTTCCTTATCGATGCATCTGCCAATTGACCAAACATTGTCTACTTCCATGTTAACTAAAGAAATACTAATATAACCAACCAACCAACAAATTCCCAAGTAGATATGGCCGAGGACAAGGAATGTGGTACTTGATAAATATGTTTCCACATTTAGTCAATGTATTTCACATTGAAGGATAAGAGTGTTACATTTAGATTCTACTAGTAATACCACCACATTTTGTAGACACGTCTCTGCATCTGCCAAACGATGACCATCTTTGCCATGTTAAGTCTTTTTTTTCTTTTGATGAAAGAACTCTCTGTGTTTGGACCAAGAATACCAAAATCAATCATATGCTCCACTTTATATTATATATGTTTCTTGCTAAAATTTTATATTATAATAATAGTGATAATATTTCTTTAGTTAAAAGTCATTAATGTTAATTTCATTTCTAACATAATCATCCCCGATTTAAATTTGTCATTCCAAATTATTTCATAAAAATAATATAGAAAACTTATGGGGCTAAGGTCAGCTCCTTGTTGGGCTCCAATCTGTACAAATGAACTTGGGCTTTGAAGTCTGCTAAGCCTAAATTCATCGCTGCTTATATGGAAAACCAAATTTTTTTCGTTCTCCAATTGAAAAACCCTAATTCTTTCATTTTCCCAACCTTACCCAACAATTTCAACCGACGCTGCTAAAAATGAGCCGCTACGACAGCCGCTCCGCCGATCCTGCCTCCTACCGTGACCGCCGCAGGTTAGAAACCTATTATTTCTCGTAAAATTTTCATGTAGCAACATTTTGTTTTAGGATTTATGTTTTTTTTGGGAATATGGCAAGAAGTTTGGTAACAATTTTGTTTTTGTTGTAGTGATTCGGGGTTCGTTCATAAAGGGGAATATGATGGCTCTCGATCGTCATCATCGTCGAAGAGAGAATACGAGGGTGGAGCCCAGTCTCCAACTCGGAAATCGGAGCTTGATGGATTGACACCATTTGAGAAGAATTTCTATGCGGAGTCTCCGGCAGTTGCTTCGATGTCTGAGAGTGAGGTGGAGGAATATAGGCGGCGGCGAGAGATTACAGTTGAAGGGAAGAATGTCCCCAAGCCCGTCAAGAGTTTTGGCGATGTTAATTTCCCTGGTACCTTGTAGTTTTCACGAAGTTTGGAAAATGCATACAATTGTCATTCTAGTATAGTACTTTTTTTAGTTTATAAATTGGTAGGATATGGTTTTAAGAAGCCATGATCGACCAAGCACGTGGGTTGAGTATTGATGTTGGTTATCTGGTTTTTTAGTTTTCTGGATAGTACTAGGCTGAGGAGTTGAACCGGCAAAATCAGTTATGTTTGGCAGAAATTAGTTTTTTGCCATGGATCTTTTAGGTTCGTCAAATGACTTGAATTCAGTGGTTGAAATTTTGTTGTCAAGATGCAAGTTCCTTCACTCTTGTTCATGAATGATAGATTTTTGCTGAAGAGTTGTCAGAGATGTGTCGGAAAAAGATGAATTTTTTCTGTGCTATTGGTGTTACTTGTATAATTGAGCTCCTGCAGGATTGCGGGTAGATTATCGGCTCTGATTTGTTTATCATGTTCAAGATCACTTTTAAATCTGTATCAATATCATGTTTTCATAATAATAATTTTTAAGTTCAACTATTCATCTTGGAGATCAACTAACTGTAATTTTTGAAAACTATTTTTTACAAAGGACTATGTTAAGAAATACTTTTTTGTGGTCTTCTGCTTTTTATGTCCTTTAATTACACTTCTGAGTATCTGTTCATTATCTAATGCCTTGACATATTATTATCTTTAGCATTAACTGTTTCAATTTATTCCTTAAATTTTAAATCTTAGTTAATTTTCTTATCATTCTCTTATGTAAACAATTGACATCTTTTGTGCATCTCTTTAGCCATTGACTTTCTTGACTACAGAGTATGTTATGCAAGAAATTGTAAAAGCTGGATTTACTGAACCTACAGCCATTCAGTCTCAAGGTTGGCCCATGGCTCTAAAGGGGCGAGATCTTATTGGTATTGCAGAAACAGGATCTGGGAAGACCCTTGCTTATCTCCTACCTGCTATTGTTCACGTGAATGCTCAACCATTTTTAGGTATAGTTGGGATGATCTTCTATGTCATGTTTATACTGTCCAAGGGACGGTGACTCTATGTGATAGATATACGCCCATTTGTGTACACATTTATCCATTATTTTCCCAATTTTTTTTATCAGCTTCATGTTTTTAACAAATATTCTCCATGATTTTGTGTCCTCTCTAGCTCCTGGAGATGGTCCAATTGTTCTAGTATTAGCTCCAACTCGCGAGCTTGCTGTTCAAATACAACAGGAAGCTACTAAATTTGGTGCATCGTCGAAGATTAAGAATACATGCATATATGGTGGGGTTCCTAAGGGACCTCAAGTTCGTGATCTCCAGAAAGGTAGGTGGGAATATGCTCAACGTGACTTTACTACTGTGTCGTGATGTTCATGAGCCGGGTATTCCCTTCTGCTTCTTCTTTTCTGTTTTCTTGTCTTCTCAGCCCAGTACCATATTCATCTCACTGATTACTTATTTTACACCTGAATTAGGCGTTGAAATTGTTATTGCCACTCCCGGAAGGTTAATTGACATGTTGGAATCTCATCATACGAACCTGCGAAGGGTTACATATCTGGTGTTAGATGAAGCAGATAGAATGCTGGATATGGGTTTTGAGCCCCAGATTAGAAAAATTGTTGACCAGGTTTGTTTACTTTTGTTAATTCATGGGTTACTATTCTGATTCATGGAAGTGGTTTTAATAGTTATTCTCGCTCGTAACGGCTATATTCTTCTACACATTTGTCTATGCTAGCATCATTTAAAGATCATTTTTCTTAAGATATCTTGCTATTAGAGGGGTGCAAATAATTGTATTCTTCGTCAATAATCTGTTTAAATTCCGATAGAAATTGGTCCTTCTGAACTTTTGCATCCTGTAATTGAAACTGTTACTGTGGACTGAAGCAGCTGGAGCAGTACTTTTTCCTCTAGCAATAGTGCTTCGTCGATCTACATAATCTGACACGTACTTTAAAACTCCTAGTTAACTATTTTGTGAGAGTTGCCAATGGTGTGGTTCTGATCTTGATGAAACCATTAGCATATGTGTATTTTTTTTAAAAATCTCGACTGTTCATACTTTTTTTAACTTTCACCTGCTCTGCTGTTCGCACATCTGTCTTATAATCTCTCAAAGTATTGACTTCAGCTTCCTCCTCTCTCACGCTCACACAGATTCGCCCAGACCGTCAAACTTTGTATTGGAGTGCCACTTGGCCCAAGGAGGTTGAACAACTTGCACGGCGATTCCTTTTTAATCCATATAAAGTAAGTGTTAGTGCTTTTAGTAGTCATTGCTACGAAGGTATAGCATAGATGTTGAATTGTTGCTGTTCGTCGATGCTCACGACCCCTGCTATTTCGATATTTCATTTATATCTGAGTTTTCTAGTACTTAATGTTGATATTGAGTGGCTTATGTTGGGCTTATGATGTCTGACTTGGGTATACTGAATTCTAGAAATCTGAATATTAGCTCTTTAAACTATCGATCTTTGCACCATAGTTGTCAAAGGAGAGAGGTGCCACCAGGCGAGGAGGCGCAACAATTCACTAAGGCGAGCGCACAGCCTTGGAAGGTCACTTAGGCACGCGCCTTAGTGAATTTTTTTTAATTAATTGTTTAAAACAAAAAGCTCAAACTCAAACTCAAACCCTAGCTATCCAATGCTGGAATATGAAGAAGAGAGTGTTGTACATAATAATGAGGTGATGTCATCTACATCTAAAACAACCAAAAAAAAGACTGATTTCATCTTTTGGACGAAGAGTGTGAAGAAATTGACGTTGATCAAGAAAATTATGAAGATTAATAAGAATACAAGACCGAAAATTATGGGGACCTTGATGATTCGATGGAAGAATATAAACTTGATTTGGATAATTGAAGAATTTTAATCATGTTACCAATTACTATGAACTTATTAATTGTTTTTGGTTTTGAGTGACATTGTGACTTAATTATTTCATATTTTACTATATTTATTCTAACATAAATATATTTTAAAAAAAATTGCGCCTTGCTTTGGTAAGGCGCGCACCTCACCTCGCGTCTTGTGCCTCAGGCTCCATATCTCTTGTGCGCCTTGCTCCCTTGACAACTATGCTTTGCACTTTGTGTTTTTTTTGTAAATTGTGTTAATGGGTGGAGTTGCTGAAGCTGGCTCTGATTCGCATAATTTAGAAAGTTCATTTATCTCAGCTTGTAAAGGACAAACAATTGTGCAGTAAAATTTGAACCAAGTAGAGTTTCCTTATTCTTCCTTAATTAGGATATAGTTATTACATTTTGTGCTCATTACCAGTAGTACTTACATAAGAGAGAAGCTCTTTCCGTAGTCAAAACCAATCAAACAATTGACTTTTCTACCTTTTGCATGGCATAACCGTGAAGGAAACATGACAAAAAATCTTCCAACTTATAGATTGCTCCTGTTTCACACTCATTTATCTTTGAATTATGCTTTTTGTTACAGGTGATTATTGGCTCGCCAGATCTGAAAGCCAACCATGCGATTCACCAGCACGTGGAAATTATGTCCGAGAACCAGAAATATAACAAGTAGGGTTGAAATTCTACATCATGTATGTTCTTATGTTTGTGTTTGTTTATTGAACTGTAAATGAACGATGGATCAGATTGGTGAAGTTGCTGGAGGACATTATGGATGGTAGCCGAATTTTGATTTTTATGGATACAAAAAAAGGGTGTGATCAGATAACCAGGCAGCTGAGAATGGATGGTTGGCCTGCTTTGTCTATTCATGGAGACAAAAGCCAAGCAGAAAGAGATTGGGTCCTGTCTGAATTTAGGGCTGGCAAGAGTCCCATAATGACAGCTACAGATGTTGCTGCTCGGGGCTTAGGTATGTCTGTAAATGAAATGAACCACGATCTATTTCTTTATTTTCTACAATCCATGTAAAGCATGTAAATCATAGGAGATGATGTTGAAATTTTACTTGTTTTTGTTTGATCATCCTAGATTCTTGCAATATAGTTTATCATATCATATTGCAGCAAATCATCGATGGGTCTTTTCCCAAACAAGCACTGGAATGCCTACCAGACGGATCTTTCTCAGTTTGTCTTCTTTTTTCGGTGGTGGTGGTCGGGGTTGGATTCCCTTGTTCTGAATACTATAGGACCTCATTCTTTTGCATGGCTAGAACATTTTTGTACCCTATATTTCTATTTTCATTATGCACTCGTGTTTTGATCTGTTATCTTCCTTGATTGAAACCATCCAGTGGAGAAGCTATGAACTATGGTTCATGGTATTCTATATGCATATAAAGTACCCATTTGACCTTATTTATTTTTTACTTCTCAGTGAATGTTTGAATATTATTGTTTTGGTTAATCTGCGTTCCTAGACCACGTTTAATTAAGCCTTCTTCATTCAACAGTCTCATTTCTGAGATGATGAGACCAGCAGCCACAGTAGCTTAGTAGTTGTTGAATTGATAGTATTTGGCGCAATGTCATTTTGTTATCAGGAATATTGTTTTACTTTTCTGTCATATGAATGTATGATATCAGATTGGGACTATCATTATCAAAGAAAGTTTCGTGCATTACTTCCGCCTTGAAGCAATAATAAGAAAATTAGTGATCGAAGTTAATATTTTTATTCTAGTTATTGACTATGTGAAATACTATGTTTGAATTCTATGTCCTCGCTAAAGTGCTGTCGTATACTGCAACTTGTGTTTGTATCTGCCAGATGTGAAGGATGTGAAATATGTGATCAATTATGACTTTCCGGGATCTCTTGAGGATTACGTCCATCGCATAGGCAGAACAGGAAGGGCCGGTGCCAAAGGCACCGCCTACACCTTCTTCACGGCTGCTAACGCAAGATTTGCGAAGGATCTTATTAAAATTCTGCAGGAGGCTGGACAAAAGGTCAGTCCTGAGCTTGTATCAATGGGACGGGGCGCACCTCCTCCTCCAGGTTGGCTTTGTGCATAAAATTTCACCCTCTCGTTCTGTTTCATGTGTACCATTATGCAACCTTCCTTGAAGGTTGGGGCAGACATTTAAATGGTTCCTTTTGTTTCTAATGGTTTGTGATTGTTTAATGCTTAACAGCTTTCGGAGGCGGATCTCGAGATCGTGGAAGGGGTTATGGCGGTGGCCGTTCTTGGAACTAAGGAGGATTGTCTTCTATTTTCGTGTAGGGAGAGGGATATTTTTTTTCTCTACAGAAGCTGTGGTTTTTACATGTATGTATTGCATCGGATGTGTAGTTTTATTTCAGAACTTGTTGTTTTGGAGCCAATGGAAAACGTTTAGAGTTACTATTTTGTATTCTACTCTGTTGAATATAATTGAAAGGTTATAGATTTTTCTTTTGTTTTTTAAAACTTTTTTTGAGATTGCAGATTTCATTAGTTTCAGGTAACAAAATTGGAAATTTTAGTCACAATCGACTTTGTTAGAGAAACAGCATGATGGCTGACTGATTCATAAAAAATGTTTAATGATTTTTTTGTTAATGTTATAGAATATAGGATTGACTAGGAAAATGATATTATAATTTCGATCCCAAAATTGTTTAGATGACAAATAATTTATTAAAATTTTAAATGCTTGTTATTTTTTTAAGAATAATATAATAGAATTCGCATTTCATATGTTTTGGTGTATCACTTAAAATTATTTCTTTCAGAATTTTTGATGTATTTTTTAGCCAAAATGTTGTCAATTGTAGTCATATCGCGCAAAAAATTCCTAATTGGCGAGTACGACGTCGTGTACAAGGTATAAATCAAAACACCGAACGCTTGACAAGAAGAAGATTTGGAGTGATCATGACCGAAGAAGGCCCCAAAATCTTCACGAACAAGCCCAAAAAATGTAATCAAACACCAATCTTTTCAATTTTTTTTAGCTTTTAGATTGATTTTTGATGTTGATTATGCTATACTGTTCTTAGCGAAGCTGAAGCCTGTTACACCATCCACCATGGCTGCGTCTTCGTCAACGGGGACTGCCTCTGTTGTTCCTCCGCCTCCTCCTCCCAAGGAATCGTTTGCTCGCCGTTATAAGTTTATGTGGCCACTTCTATTGGCTGTCAATTTCGTCGTCGGAGGTTTTTATTACATTGAAAAATCCCTACATTTCTCTCTCTCTCTCTCTCTCTCTCTCTCTCTCTCTCTCTCTTTTTACGTGTGTGAGTGTGTGTGTTTATGTACTCGTGTGTTTCTAAGATTGATTTGGTTGCTATTTCTTTAGAAATGATCACATAAACAGAATGAGATCAAATGGCTCAGAATGAGATCAAATGGCTAGTTTGAAATAATTTTATCGACCTTCATTTCTGGTAGTATTTTTCTAAAAAGTTTATGCGTGTGCTGGCTGAGCTACCAATGCTTGGGTTGTTCTCCCAGCTTACTTACTGGATTTCCTTGAGGTTTACAGACTAAAACTGATCAACTTTACTATGATCTCTGATGAACATTTTACCATTTATATATAGTAGTCAGCCCGATTTCATTTCAGTTATGTTGGAAATTATATCAAGAATCTTTTTTTCAGGTCCTCTTATTTTTCTTTTCTGGTATCTTCAGAAATGTTGAACTGGAAACCTGGTCCATTTTACCTTTGAACTTGATAACATCAATTTCTTTAGGAACTTCACTTACCAAATTTGTTCTTTTTCAACAATATCTAAATTTATTTTATCCAAGAAAAGTATATATTCAATCAAATAGGCGTCAAATTGATGTGTTGACTCTGTCTATTGTCACTAAGAATAGAACAACGGGGTAACCTCTAAAGTGAATGCCACCATGTTCATTTAGCTTCTCTTTATCTATTGTCCCCATTTGTGATCCTGTAAAAGCCTGTTGTCTGCTTTCAAGAATTAAGCAAAATGCTGAAGTGTTCCTGTTCCAGTTCCATTCCTTTTATGTAATTTTACCAGCACGAACATGAACCATCAGTAGCTCAAGGAGCAGATATATCCTCTTCCAACTCAATCTTTATTAATCATGGTTGTGATGTAACTGAAGTAAAAGAAATTTCTCAGCGCTTGGGAAAGTAATCTCTGCTTACTTCAGCACTACACTTTATTTAAAGTTTGTAGTTTGTATGGACTGAATTTGGGTATGTTTGAACTGAACCCATAACAAAATAGTGGCATATTTTATTTCCAATTCAATTCAATATAAATGTGTCCTACTTATCTTATAGGCTTCTCTGAAATTTGGATGGACAGAATGCATTACTCTACCACCATTGGAAGTCATTCTCTAATTTGTTTGCATTATTTAAAAAATGTTGATTCGAGTGGGCTAGCTGGTCATCAATTATCATTAATTGTCCATACTCTATTAATGCTAATTTTCATCGATTGAAGCAAGAGTTTACCAACCATGCACCTTTTAATCTCTTTCTCTGTCCGTTTATACTCTACCAATGCCAATTGTTTTCTTGGTCATTTTTTTATTACCTAAATATTATTGAGTGCTATGCCACTGCGTAAATGTAATCACCTGTGCGAACTTGTATCAATTCTATTGTAAGATTTTGTTTTGGAACAAAATCTACTCATTCCCTGATAAATTTCTGGTTGTTGCAATTCTTCATAGCCTATCTTTTTACGAGAACTAGTAAGAAAGGTGTGGGAACTGAAGCAGAAAAACCAGATGCTCCTGTCATTTCTACGTCAATATCACCTTCTGCTGCTCCAGTTATCATCTCTGAAAATTTGGTTACTCGATCCGCTGTTGAGCCTGTACAACGTGCGCCAATCGCGGAAGATCAGCAACGCGAATTGTACAAATGGCTGTTAGAAGAGAAGAGAAAAATAAAGCCCAAAGATGGTGAAGAGGAGAAGCGTATTGAAGAAGAAAAAGCCATTATAAAACAGTTTATTCGAGCCAAGTTCATCCCAAGTTTGTGATTCTTGGCTTGAAAATCGATTTGATTAGCAACTCGTTAAAACATCAATCGTCGTGAATTGTTCATATTAGACATGTGGAAGATATCGTTGTTGCTAGTTCAAAACTTTTGAGTTCTTTGATGGAATTTGAAAGACTAAAATGAAGCTTTATTTGCTGTTCAAAGGGTTCTGGTTCTTGAATTGAATCTAGGTTATCGAAGAAATAGGCGGGCAAGTTTGTATATCAACAAGCATGATAATTGTTTGAAAATAATTTCAAGATTTTCTTTTAGGCTGAAGTCTTGGGATTTTGGCACGCACAAAGGAGACAAGTTCCAATCGAGAAAGACAGAACAGTGGTGGATCGAGTTTGCTGATTCACTTTTTTTTTTCTCCGCAAAAGAAGTTGTCGAGGACTTGAGTATGTGTGTATCTATACATTTATAGTGTGACTCGCTCTCTTTTTTTGGTTTCTTCCAATGTCTTCAAGAAGCAAAGGTGGCTCGCCGTTGAAGATCTACATGTTACATCTTCTTAATCTCGATAAAGCTCTAATCTNTTTTTTTTTTTTTTTTTTTTTTTTTTTTTTTTTTTAAATCGCGATTTAATATAGGATTTCAAATTGAAATTGAGTTGCTTCTAGACAAGCTAGCGATTGATTGGAAAATCTAATGAAAGCTGACCAACAACTACCAAAATTAAATCACAACTAACATATAAAAACATATCCACTTTGTATATTTTAATGAAACTAAGATTAGACCGAATGGGCGAATGATTAAAGCATATTCAAGAGTTTGATGGAATGATGGCATTATGCTAAAGTACACACTTGAACTAACATTTAATTAGTAAATATAAATATTATTTCTGCATGCAGGCTTTGGTATGGAATTTATTATAAAAATTTGAACCAAATCAATTAAATATTACAAAGCAAACATGAAATAATGATATTTATCAATGGACTATTTAATAATAGTAGTTAGTTGCTGCGCCACCAGTCAAACAATACTTATAGAAAGCTGTTTCTAAATATTATTATATAATAAAATAGGTTTTAATTTTTAGTGGTATATATGATTTATAATTTCTTTAATAAACTATTATATATATCTATATTACTTTTAGATCATACAAATTATATAAAGATGATGTGTTTTTTTTTTTTTTAAGACTTTACATCGAATCTAATAATAATTAGTAGACTTAAGCACTCATACGAGATTTTATGGATAAAACTAGTTATGCGTCGCATGAAGTGAATCAAGAAGATTTTAATTAAGACAGAATATAGTAAACTTAGTATTGATTAAAAAAGTTGACAATATTTTATTTGAAAAAGGAGCATACTGGCTATTGTTGAAATTGCTCTAATGGCATGTAGCACTTGTAATCAATTTGTTAGGTAAGATTTTTTAATTGGCTTGATAGCAATTACTGAAAAAGAAATGAAAATGATATTTTTTAATTAATTTAGTTATATTTTTCTTGGTATTGAGCTTCGAACTACACACGTAAAATAAACTTTATAATCAATATTATACCAAGTTTGCTTTGGAATACGTAGAATACTATTAATTTCTATAAAAAAAAAACATATGAAATAAATTTTCAATTATTACTAATTGGAATTTCAAATGCAACTCTAATAGCTAGTTAATTCATTCCGCCCACTGAGAGATAATCATAAAAACGATTAGTACAAAAATTTTAAATGCAATTTGACTAAAAAGTTTGGAGGATCCCAAAGTCCCTACTTCCATGTAATATTATCAGTGGTGGCCATTGTCTGGTTAAAAAAAAAAAAAAAGAGAGGCTCCAATTCATTCCCCACATTTTATTTATATGCAGGATATTTATAAATCACAATCTTTTATCTCAAATTGAATACTTTATTTTTCCTTGGAAGATATTTTAATTACTTCTCAAAGGTAAATTATATTTCCTTTCGAAAGAAAATATAATTGTATTTTTTTTTAATTAAAAAAACGCTAATTTGCATGAGTTGTTCTTAGAGACATTACAGTTTGCAATTTTGTAGGACTTTTGCACATTACATAATTAATTTTCTACCTGTCCATACGTGCTATATTGCATTGCACGTCGATAATTGTCCTTTCAACATTTAATTTTATGTGCAATAATAGTTTTTTCAGTACCAAATATTTGAATATATATTTATTTATGTAATGAAGAAGATTATAAGTAGTGAAATCAACGATTATGAGTGAACGTTTCTGGATGGGTCCGACCATGGAGAATTATTATTATAGAATGCACGAGACTCAGTAATTTTCAATCATGGATGTGGGGAACCGACAACATTTCATTTCATCATTCTCTTCATATAATTTTTACGCTTATGGATCTTATTTTAATTTAAATGTCATTGATAAAGACCGGGTATATCGGGTAAGAGTTTGATGGACGATTTCACCGAGTCGGATTGACGAGTCAATCTACGGTTTTATGGAGAATATTGTAATAAATGTTATAGTCAATATGTAAGCGAATGAATCCTTTAATGTTAAAACAAACATGATATTTATAAAAAGAAAGTCAATGATGGTCTTGTTTTCAATGCCCACTTGATAATTATAGCAAGATGTTGCACATACCCTGCTTTTGTGACAAGTTAAAGTGTCCCTTTCGCTTTGTCAAATCCATGCGATTTTGACAGTAATGATTAATAAAATAATATATCACATACTTGTGCACTCGAGTGAGGTGCTATTATCGAGATAACTCGGGTAGAAAGCCATCATACAGGAACTCGTCCGGAAGCCCGGGCTTCTGGTAGCCTGAGAGATGATGTATCGGGCATTCATTTGCCCAGCTATTATCGGATTGGTCCAAAACTTCTCATAATCTGATCCATGATCCGGGATCATCCAATACCCATGACCCGGTCATCCCGAGGTATCACCCATCATGATATATATAGTATCCAACTACATGTATGCCTGTATATTTTTTGTTAGGATTCAATTTTTTTTTAAAAAAAAAGTATATATAACGTCTGATTACGACTCGTGTTTGTTTCGAGTACTGGCTTATGACCAAAAGGATATTGTATCATCTTCACACATAAAATTCATCTCCTTGACCTATATGCTGCCTTTTCCCTCTACCAAAACAAAAGCAAAATATAATAATAATAATAAAAATATAATTATTGCCAACCACCGGCCACTCCGGAGCTCATACACATGCAAATACGTTTTTTCCGATATTTTTTTTATCTTTACATAAATATATATTACTAAACAGAACAAACCAAGACTAATTAGTGATCGATCAATTGTGTTTAGTGGAGAAAACCCACCAAGAAAAAAGCGAAGAAAAGGGTCAGAAATGGACCAAATCGTGTGGAGTTTTCTGGCGACAGCAGCAATAATATTGTTCTTGTCCGCCATAACTGCGTACAGGAACGCAATATTAACTACGAGTAATTTCAACAGAAGAAGAAGAAGCAGCAGCAAGTTATCATCTCCAGCGATTCCTTTGGGTAATCTTGGAATACTGCCTTTTATTGGAGAAACCATTCACTTCATCTCTTGTGCTTATTCAGACAAACCTGAGACTTTCATGGACAAGAGACGTCTCGTGTAAGTCATATATATATATATACTTTAATTTTATCTGTGTTCAGATCACAGTAAAAAAATTCATACTTCTCATGCATAAAATAAGAAATTCTCAGTTTGAAATCGACTAGCAATATTTAAATTTTGCCATCAATATCTATATAAACACACACACACACACACACACACGCATATGATTGATTAATTAGAAGTGAAATATATATATTGAAGTTGCATGCCTGTTAGGATTATGTAAAAATTAAACAATGATGTTTTGTCCAAGAAATATAATTTTTGATCCTAGAAAATTTGTGGGCTTTAATTATATTGTAGGTATGGAAAGGTTTTCAAGTCACACTTATTTGGAAGTCCCACAATAATATCAACTGATGCAGAAGTAAGCAAGATCATTCTGCAAAGTGATGCAAGTATATTTGTGCCATCTTACCCTAAATCTCTGATGGAACTCATGGGAAAATCCTCTATATTGCTTGTAAATGGAAGTCTGCACAGAAGAATGCATGGTTTGATTGGTTCTTTCATCAAATCTCCAAATCTGA
Organism: Primulina huaijiensis; assembly: GCF_012295235.1. Classification (NCBI taxonomy): domain Eukaryota; kingdom Viridiplantae; phylum Streptophyta; class Magnoliopsida; order Lamiales; family Gesneriaceae; genus Primulina; species Primulina huaijiensis. The sequence goes on along the minus strand of NC_133318.1, from coordinate 772,154 downwards.
AAGCACAGATTACTGCAGATATGCAAAAGTATGTCACGGCATCGATGGATAAATGGAGCGAAGATTCACCTGTGTTTATTCAAGATGAAGCTAAACACGTAAATCTTTAATTTTCCTATATGGTTCATTGGGTCGCGTCTAATTTTTTTTCTGTTTTCGCGGCTGTTTGTTTGTATAGCCAAATTTCTTTACCTTTTTTTTTTTTTTTTAAATATTACTGTGATACAAAAAAACTGTTTAGTTATCTCGCTCGCTCTAAGAATGTTATTAAATATTTCTGGGTTTATTTTTTTGGTTTTAAATGCATATACAATGTGGAAGCTGGAACTGTGGCCTTTTGGATCTACGAATGATTAATCATATTACAGCAGTAGCCTGTAGTCAGATTTAAGATTGTCACCATTATCGCGAAGAAATTAATGATCTAATTTACTTAAAGTATAAGCGTTGGTGTTTTTACGGATCATATAGCTGTAACTTTTGCTTGAATTATACTGTCTGTAAAGATCAGAGCATTGATGATAATTATGTCCGCAACTTCCTTATTAAAAAAATCTAAAGTAACTTTCACGTGAGTCATTTATTTTTATTACATAATATAATATTTTCAGATTGGATTTCAAGTGCTGGTCAAAGCATTAATTAGCTTGGAACCCAGTGATGAAATGGAGGTTCTGAAAAAACATTTTCAAGAATTTATCGCCGGCCTAATGTCGTTGCCATTAAATTTTCCTGGTACTCAGCTTTACCGATCATTACAGGCAGGTATCTCTCCTTTTTGAATATATAATTAAATATATATTATATATATCAAGATTGTGATATAGAATCGGGTTTCAGGCGAAAAAGAAAATGATCCAAGTAATACATAGGATTATCCAAACGAAAAGGGAAACTAAAAGGAATCCAGCAAGAGACGTAGCAGATGCATTGGTGAAAGATACAAATGAGTATTTGACCGACGATTTGATAGCAGAAAACATAATCGATTTAATGATTCCTGGAGAGGATTCCGTGCCTGTTTTGATCACTCTTGCTGTCAAATACCTGTCTGACTCACCACTTGCTTTAAAACAATTAACGGTACGGTATTGATTAATGCATGGTTATAATTATTGTGTTGTTAAAATGAAATTATTAATTAAATGTTAACTAATTAATTTACGTTTAGGAGGAGAATATGAACCTGAAGAAGGCCAAAGAAAAGCTTGGAGAGCCATTTTATTGGAATGATTACATGACGTCATTGCCCTTCACAAGGAGTGTAAGAAACATGCATATATATATAACTCTTTTTATATTAAACAAGTTTTTTGCAAAAATTAATTAAGAAATTTATTGATGATCAGGTGATAACAGAAACATTGCGGATGGGAAACATAATAATAGGAGTAATGAGAAAAGCAATGAAAGATGTGGAAATAAAAGGATACCATATCCCTAAGGGATACTGTGTGCTGTCTTATTTCAGATCAGTCCATTTGGATGATTCCCTTTATGAATCCCCTTATCAATTCAATCCATGGAGATGGCATGTAAGCAAGCAACGTCATTCTGTTTGGGTTCTTGGAATTAGGAATGCTAACTTCATGATATTCATATATACAGGATAAGGACATAAGTTATTGCTATAACTTCACACCATTTGGAGGTGGGCAAAGGTTGTGTCCAGGGCTTGACATGGCTAGGTTGGAGGCTTCTATCTTTCTCCATCATCTGGTTACTCAATTCTGCAGGTTCTATCCTTTTCTTTACTTGAACTGATCTGGCTTACATGTAATGTGCTCGAACTTGACCTCACTGATTCGATCGTACGTCCTCCGTGGTTATACGAAGAATACAACTTATGTTTGACGATAGAAATATATATAATCTTTTGATTTCTAAACTTTGTTTGTTGTATGATATTTGTATATCTAATTCATTTGACATATTGAACACACACACTGGACATCAAATTATTGGAATTTACATGATTATTTAGTTTGCTAGTTTTGTTGTGATCGGTAATTTACATGATTAATATTTATGATCACAGATGGGAAGCTGAAGAAGATTCCATTGTCAACTTCCCTACTGTCCGAATGAAGAGAAGAATGCCAATTTGGGTCAAAAGGAGAAGAGATACATGAAGTTGACATATATATATATATATATATATATAAAAGCAAAATGTTAATTTTTGTTACACGCATTCCAGTATGGACAATAATACTTTTACTGATCTCTTCTTTTAAGTATATATGTTTAATAAATACATGTATTAATTTAGCGTATATTCTTCATCTAAAAATTTCCAATTTTCTCTCTTAAAGATTCTAGATAATCTTATGCGTAAATGGGTTACTTGTTGACCGGTTGTTTTCAGCTCAGCATCGGGAAATGGAAGACATCAAATTTAACGACAACTCAGCTGTGTCGTGTGTGTGTGTGTGTATATATATATATATATATATATATATATATTTGGACAGCTAATCTTAACAAGCCACGTGCTCAAACTCTAGAGATCGCAGGGCGGTCTTATCTTTTGACAACTGGATTTGGTTGTCTGGATTCGGAAAATTTGACGTGTTTAGAGATCAACCAACGATGAATAATTTGTTCATATCAATTCCAGAAATTTCATTCAATTAGTTATTTATTTATAATGATCGAACTGATTTATAAAATTATGTTTTAGTTTTTTTTGATAAAGAATTTTTAAATTTGATTAGATGTACGTTGTAATTATTAGATGAAAAATATCAATAATTTAAATAATAAAAATTAATTGGTGTCGGACCACTATATATAATATATCTTTACTTTTATATATATAAATAAAAAATATATTTCTGCCAGGACTATGAGGGTATTTACCAGAATAAAAATAGAATAGCCCTTCAATCTACTTGCTTCTGTTCCAAGAACTTCCCTCCGCACACGAAATGACGAATTACGGCACAATCCCCACCTCATCTTCGCCTTCCGGCGGCCACATCGAGTACATCTCACGGGCTAAGGAACGCATCAAATCCGGACTCGGCACGCGCCGCCCCTGGCGTGAAATGTTCTCCTTCCACTCCCTAAACCTCCCCAAATCCTTCCGAGACTCCATCTCCCGTGTCAAAACTAACGCCGGATACTTCCGCATGAACTACGCCATCGTATTTCTGGTAATCATCTTCCTCAGCCTCCTCTGGTTCCCTATCTCGCTCATCGTCTTCATCGTCATGTTGGCCATCTGGTTGGTCCTCTACTTCCTCCGAGACGTGCCGCTGGTGATCTGCGGCCGCACGATCTCCGACAAGGCGGTGCTGATCATTCTCTCCATCGTGACGCTTGTTGTTCTACTGCTGACGCACGCCACCAAGAATATTCTGGTGGCGTTGGCGATCGCCGTGGTGGTTGTTCTGCTCCACGCCATCGTGAGGAAGACTGACGATTTGTACTTCGACGAGGAGGCGGGAGGCTTGTTGAGATCTTCACCATCCTCCCCTTGATTTGATGATTTTCTTCGTTGACTTTTGTGGAAATCTGCTGTGTGTGTGTGTGTATGTGGGGGATTTGTATTGTTTGGAAGGAAATAATTACAGGTGAATTTATTTTTAGTCAGCGAGTTTACAGTAGATTTTTTTTTTGGGAAAAAGATTTTTAAATTTGAAGAGAATATACAAAAGGAGAAAGAAAAGCTAACCCATTTCAAGAATATTGTTAGATCCGTATTTTGCGTCATTACAAATATGGAAGGCACTGATATATAATGATTATGATGCCAAATTCTTTTCGCGTGGAATTTAGTCACAAACCTAAGACCACTAGTTCTATACAGAAAACCAAAATCTTCCAGCAAACTAAATGTAGAAATCCTCATTTATACTTCCATCTTCACATGAAAATCTTGACTTGGTCTCCTCCCGCTGTTGTCGAGGGCAAGATTCGAACTAAAACATCTTGATGCCTCGTCGTCTATGGAGTCAGTTTGCTGGTAATGTGATGAAATCGTGCCGCTCACATAAAATCCTAGTGTGGATGATGGACAACTTGGATCGATGGCATCGCCTTCCAGTATCCGAAGTACCTATTTTCAAGGGCCATCTCAATAATTATTTAGAACTCTAGGAAAGTAATTATTATTTGACAAATACATGATACAACTCACCTGCGACATGCGAGGCCGAGCCTCGGGATCACGACGAATGCATAAAGATGCAGCGTGCAACATACAGTAAACCTCGTGCTCTACATAGCAGCTTCCTAATCGTGGATCAACGAGTTCATCAGTGGCATACGCGTCCAATAATGGACGTGCCTGCCAAGCATCACGTTAACCGTAGATAAATTACTCAGCTTTTGGGAAAATATAACATGTCAGGAGATTATATATACCCATTCGGCAAGACACTGCTGTCCTTTGGGTCTGCTAAGATCCACAGCCTTACGCCCGGTTACAAGTTCCACCAGTACCACACCAAATGAGTAAACATCGGCCTTTTCTGTGATCTGACCGCTTTGAGCATACTCAGGTGCCAAGTACCTAAATAAACATCATGGTTTATTGAACTTGATATTTTGAGGGAGGAAAAATAAATTTGAAACTCACCCAAATGTTCCAATCACTCTCGTTTCAACTCCCGTCTCTCCATCTGGTTGCCATCTAGCTAGACCAAAGTCTCCCACCTTCCGGAAGAAGATCAAACAAAAATCATATTCTGTCACGTGCAAATTGTTTGCTATACGTAGACTGGATGTTCGTGACATGCCTCATCACAAGACATGTGACGAACATGGAATCAGAATGCAAGAAGACAATTAGAACATGAACGGACGTTTTAAGCTCGGGAACAAAAACCAGGTTCGATTAGCATATATATCGTTCTGATTTTTCTAAAAGCTTACAATACATATATTCAGTTAGTAAATCAATTATTGAGTTAGATCAGAAATTTTGAAATTGCCATACCAGTAACAGAATGGCGACATAGCACATGACCACCATGACACAGGTCTGGAACGAAATGTTAGTTAAAACTACAGGTTAAGATTTTTACCAAGGGCTCAAAATCATGAGTAATGAGAATGTTATTTGGTCGCAAATCTCGGTGCACTATGCAGCCAACCCTACATTCTTCATGAAGATATCGCAACCCTCGTGCAGCTCCAACTGCTATTTTTTTACGTGCATTCCATGTAAGTGAACCTTGTTGGTGTCCTGAAAATTCCACATACATTTGAAATTCTCATAAACCAAAATCATCCATTAACAAAGAGCGTCTAAAAAGTACGAAAATCATACCGTAAAGATGAGAATCTAGAGATCCGTTGCAGATGTATTCGTAGACTAGTAATCTTCTACCATCTTCAATGCAGAAACCAATCAACATAACGACATTGCGTTGCTGAGCACAACTTAAAACTTCAACTTCTGAACAAAATTCTTGATCCCCTTGAGAACTTGCCAATTTATGCTGCTTGACAGCCACTACAAGGCCATCAGGAAGTACACCTCTGTGAACAGATCCAAACCCACCTTCTGCTAAAAAATTAGCTTGTGAAAACGCTCCAGTTGCGAGCTCTAGCTCAGCATATGTGAACCACCTAGGAGGCTTTCCAAATACAGGAGCCTTGTGCTGACACACAGAACACAAGGGAGGGGACCCAGAGGGCGCTGTTCTTAGTGACATAACTTCTCTAAAACTTTCATTGAAATCAAGGTTAGGACGATAGCCTGGCGATTGAAATCCAGATTCCAAGTTAAGATTTGAAAGCTTTTCTAACTGGGCTTTGGTAGACGAATTTTGAATCTGATTACCAATTCGTCCTGAGCTTTCTCCTGGATGTTCAAAAAATTGACAATGTGCGGTAACAATATCTGCCATCCATGGTTGAAACCTTGAAGAGGTAGACAACTTTTCACTGTCAGTTTCTGAACTAGATTCATTAATTTCCCTTTCCTGTTTTGTGGCTAACAATTCTTCTCGCCTCAGGCCATCTTTTTTTTCAGTCACAAAGAATGGTGAAGTTCCAGGATCAGAACTTGAAACTGATGACGTTGCAGCTTCAGTGACAGTAAATGGCTCGGGACTACTCGATGGGGTGACAAGCGGACCACGAGTTGGATTCAAAGAACTACTCATGTTTTCTTGTTTCTTTGATGATTCGTCACTATCAGAATTCAAAATTTCAGGCTCCTTTTCAGGTGATCTCATTAGATTGAGCCGGAGTATTTTTGGTTGAGAATGCTTCATTACTACAATGTTGCATTGCAGCTCTTCCATGCATCGTTTCTCCTCGTGTTTGAGATGCCTGTAAGATACTCAAACCAAAAATCACAAGATTACTACGTAAGTTTTTCTTATATAGTTTTAGATTCTTTAAGCAGCAGGAGAATAGATATTACTTGTCCAGAACAACCCAACTAGCTATCTTTTTCTTTGCCTCAGCAGCCACTGCTCCACAAGCGGTACCAGATATGATTTTTATCTTCACATTGATCTAAATCATAATTGGAAAAATCATTTATCAGCATAAGATGACCATGCACACCGGCGGAGTCAGGAATTTAATTGGTGGATCCTACCATGCATACACAAATAAATGTCAGGTACGCAAATTTTTAAGACTCACTTTGTTAGGATCATAAACATGATGAAGCTGAAGAATCATCTGGGAGCAATAATCTGTTATATCAGATTTCTGTTCTGCAGTTGTACCAGAGTGAAACCTCCAGTTGCCACTAGCACAGTCTCCAGCAAATCTTGGGAATCCCCAAAATTTTCGACCTGATGATTTAGGTAGGGCAAAAAATAATTACCAAGTCACTCAGAAAAGTTGTGAATTGCTCGATAATTGATTTGGACTTTAGTCACCAAACATGAAAACGGCAATAAACTCCAAAATTAAGACGCCCCTACAATTCTAACAGCTTGTACTTGGGACAAACAGTTGCTAGAGGCACCAAAATACTGAATGAACCAATATTTTCTTTTTCAGTTCTTTACATGGAGAGGCAAATTCAACATATTGCTCAGATTTGATTTGGACTTGAGTTGGAAACGCCAGAAACAAGTGAAATTCAAGCGAGGGATTATGCCGATATTGAAGTATATATTGTGTATTGCGTCACGTTTAAAGATTTTGCCCCTAATTTCTAATACTTCATTGTTATTCTACAGTTTGGACACAAGCATAAGAGTTCAAGATCTTGAAAATACTTATATTTGGTTCAACATGACGGAGGTGAACTGGAAATTTCAATTGAATGATAAATCCTTCAATTCAAAGACACGAAACTTAAAGCAATGAACAAGGCTAAATCATGCAGAAAAAACCTTTTAAACCAAGCAAATAATCTAAAACCTTTACCAGAACTATGTGAAGAGACAACCACAAGAAGAGTAATGCAATCCCCAGGCTGAACAACATGAGTCAGAGCCCACAAAAGAGCAGTCTTAGGAATCTCCTTTGATGCTTTAACAGCAACCAATACCTTCTCAGCTACAGCAGAACCACCCTTTTCGTGTGTTCCCACTTTCTTCATCTCTCTACTTGTTAGCTCACAAGAAATTTGTCCTCACTTTTCTATTCAAAAACTCAAAAGAATAGCGCTGATATCAGTACTTCAAGAATACACCACAATTCTATATCGATTCTATGAATGCCTGTCTACATGAACCGCCAGCAAGAAAACATTAGGGGCATTATTTTGTTCTCTGTCCCACCACTAAAGTTGTGATCAATCCAACTCACGTAATGCCAACATGCTCACTGTTGACATGACACTTATAACCGAGAACCAATATTTTTCATTTTTCTTTTGTTTTTCCGGTCAGGAACACTGAAATCAATGAGAGCGTGATTTTAGCTAGAGATGAGTGTAGTTGCAGGTTCCAAAAATGGTATCGTAGTAGCCATTTGAATGGATCCGGGTAGAGAAAGTTGTCAAGGACAAGAACTCACTGTTTGTCACATGATTTCGTATGTTAGAAAAGACAGAAAAATACTTCAAGCAAGTAGGCTACTTTCAAATTAGAGAAGTCAAAATGGGGTTGAATTTGAAAGAGCCGGCCTGGTTAAATGAGCTGTGCTCCAGAGTCTCGTGTCTCTTTTTTTCTAATATATCAATAATTGGAAGATTGGAAACGTGGAACCAAAAGATTCCGTCACAAATAAGATTTTTACTCTAAACTAAGACAATTTTTTCTTTAAAAAAAAATTTCGTCTTCTCCATCATCTCCCCACAATCCAAAACCAGCACTATCTTTAAAATCCGCGAAAACCCACAAGCCAATCAGCACAGGATTCATAAATAATCAAGACAGTATTTTGGTTTCTCTGGAACTATCGTTTTCGCCTTCTCTTAGCCACTTAGTTTACAATACAACAGCAAGTCAGCGATTATTAAACAACAACGAACATGATTTCTTCAGAAAAAAGGTTGCATTTTCTTTCAACCAACTCACGATGTGGATGTATCACGTATGTTAGAGAAAAATACGGAATGAGACGGAGCTTTCAAGATCAACAACGTCCACAGCTCGGTACAAATTGGGATATAATGTGATGTGACAACAGTATCAACAAAACCCGCATCAAAAACTGAAAAAGATGGATTTTTTATGCATCACAAGACTTGAAAAAACAAGCATCTGCACTTACATTTCGAGCAATGGCATGTTTGCATTTACTTGGAAAAAATCATTGTGAAAAAATACATGTTTTCTTCTTTCACATATAGCTTGGTTCTAAATTTCTGTCAGCAGTCAGCAATGCCCCCTCTTATGGATGATTTTACTGTATTCTTGTTCGCTTTCTTTTCGATTTGAATTAGAATTGGGCGACTTTATTGAATGGATAGGCTACTTTTGGAAGCTTTAATTTAATTTCATAACCTGTGAGATATAGCCTCTTTCTGTTTTTTAAAGTTGTAAACATATATATCCTTTGATCAAGTAGCAATGAATGTATAGAATAAAACTTTTACTTAACTAAAAATAATAATATACGATGTTAATCGAGAAAGTATTCAAATTAAAGTGCTAAAGTTGAGTTTGGAATTAAAGTTTCATAAAATGTGAAAACAAATATTGAAAATTTATAACTATGAATTCACTAAATATAACAAATAAGTACAAATAATATATATATATATATACACACACACACACACTAGGGAATCCAATAATATCTCGGTTTTTCCAAATACAATGTCAGTAATAATTTTTCTTTCTTTCATATCACGTCCAGAATCGAAGCAATCATTGATTCAATAATTGAAGACTAAAATGGGGTAGCATTGGGTTTGGTGGAGTCTAATTATTTGCTTGGCCCATGTTTATAATTTTAACTTCCTTTACTAGTTTACTACGTATTTGTCATTTGGTACATTTCTTTTGTTTTAATTATTATTATTATTATAACATTCATTCATTATTTCTCAGCAAATGCAAATGGGAGTTGGTTCCAAACAAATTGGGTTGGGTTACTTTACACCAGGCCTTTTTAGACAAGTAAGGACCAATTGCATTATTGGGGTGGATGCCCAACTTCGAGTCCCTCACTCCATTTGCATCATTTCTGTGTTAACGGGCTTTTTGTTTTTATTAAAATAGCTTGTTGTACAAAAAGAAATATCGAATAATAATAATAATAATAATAATAATAATAATAATAATAATAATAATAATAATAATATAATACAAGATTTATGATTATTGCCTCAAGTCGATGGTGACAGCATAACGCAAATTTGTGTAACAACCCATTTCCAAAAAAATCGATAATTTTATTGAATACATTTAACTGATTTAAAATCAAAATAAGTTTCACCTATACAAGGTCAACCTTTACGGCCATTAAAAAAAAGAAATGAAAATGACACACTAATTATCTACTTTCTCCCATTAAGTGCGTCTAATTTTAAATTATTGGCGAGATTTGGGTAATGATTAGAGATGATACAAACCTAAGTATTAGTCAACACCAAAAAGACTAGGACATAATTATAATTAAATAGCTATACATTTACTTTTCAAATATAAAACAAGTCTACTTAAAGAAATATACATAACAATATAATTTTCTCTGTTTGAGGGAAATTTATAAAAATGCAAACCAATTATATATGTGAACCAAAGGAATGAGTTTAGAGTATATATGATTAAAGGGTGAAACTAGGTTAGGCGATCGATCTCTACTTAAAAATGACTAATATGAGTGGCTGGCGGCTTGATTAAACATGCTACTTTGAAGCCTATACCGTAGTATAAATAGGACATAGCTAGGTTTGCCTTTTCTTTTGCTCCCCACTTCATGCTTTATTTGAAATTCAAAAAGATCGAGAATATATATAAATATATATGTGGGTGACGGTGTAGTGTCATGCCACTTTTTATTATCTTTGAGATTTGTGAATGGAATGGATCGAGTCGAACCAAGATCTCTTACTAAATTAATTGAGAGATATATGAACAATAAAATATCGATTTATATTAATAATAAACTTTGATTTGAAATAATTTGCCCATCCAACAAAAAGATCTAAACATAGATTTCTTGTCCCAAGCTTTTGGGGACCAAAATCCATCATTGATTTTTCTTTTTTGGCTTTCTATTATTTTCATGTCAATAAGTATAAATGTAATTCACGAATATATAAGGAAAAGGGAAAGCTTGATCATTAATTGCACTTGCATATTCGATCATTTTACCCCAAAAAAAGTAAAAGAAAAACACACACAACACAATACATATCCATTTTGAAGTTAACGACATTAACTAATAGTATCTTGCTATTTGAACAAATAACAAACAAGATAGTAATAAACTAATTAATAATATTTTTTAGGAGAAAATTTCCATTTCTCTTCATTAAAAAAAAAAAAAAAAAAAACACCCCAACCCAATAATATTAATATTACTTATTACTAGTAAAAATACAATTAGTCAATATTAGCAATATTACAGAATCAATCCACCTGCCATCGCTCGATTTGTATGTAGACGAGTGGTTTCATACACAGGCAATTCTTCTCTATACCTCTCCATTCCAATGGCCGAGAGATTATCCAATTCGAACAAATCAGAACTTGCGTAACTTTCTGCATCGTCGTCCTCGTCATCGAATTCTTGATCCATGTCGTGGGATTTTGTGAGATGATAGTTTCTCATAAAATCTCGTGCAGCTTCCTCCACTCTTCGATTATTCTCTATTACATTTACATGCACCATTATCTCTTCATTAATGGCTTCCAAATTCTGTTTCTTGCAGTCGACGACGTTAATTTCTTCGTTCAGAGATTTGTGCCCTCGTGGTTGAAAATCCTCGTTGAACCTTACGGATCTTTTCTCGCCACCTGCTGATTTTCCTCTAGACGAAGGCGTTTTGCTCAGACAGGATCTGGAGAAAGAGGAAGCTGATGAACAAGTACTTGAGGCGTTTGCCGATTTCGAGATTGGAGAATTGGTCTCAGGATTGTTCATTTTGGGTTTCTTGGTATTTCCAGCGCCGGTGAATAAGGAGTTCAAGAAACCAGCGAGACGGGCGCCGGGGGAAATCGGCTGCTTCACTTTCTTCAGGTCGGCGTATATCTTTAGTGCCCGAGATTTCGTCTTCATGAATCCATCCTGATTTTTGCTGCCCGGTTTCTCCTTGTTAAGGCCCGAATCATATACCCGAATCGGCTTCGGCCTCTTCTCGTAGAAAGAAGATGACAAAAACCCAGCGCCGCCGCTGGAGTCCCAAGAACTGGACCTGAAAACCGCCTTCGCGGCCGCCTTTTCACGAACCTTCTTCTCCATCCATTTCTCGATCATACAAGCCCGCTGGAAATTGGCAATTTCTTCTTCAGTTCGAAACATGGCAGGCTGCTGCTTCTTGTTCCTCATGATTGTTTCTCCGTACATGACAAGATTCTGGTCTTCCCCTTGATCGATGGAACGGTAAATTGCATCAAGAAGCGTGGAAGAAAAAGAAGGATGATTTGTGTTTGAATTGTCGCTGATCTCTCTTCTGTAGTATCCATCCACCATGTTCTCTTAATCAAATATATATCACTTATAGTGGATGAGAAATGATATCAAGAAAACTTTATTGTCTGTNATAATATTAGTTTTGAAATTCTGCGTACCCACCATACACTTATATGGGTAATGAATGTGGTTGCACACTTGATTTAAATAGTATGATTGCACTCGTGCCTCTTTACTTTAATTTCAAGGGTTCATACTCACACACCCGGCCCACGTACCCTTCTTTCCGATTATTTATTTGTTTTATTAATATTAGATATTCTTGTGAAAAGAACTTTGAACAAATGAAGCCCATGGTGAAGAATGACAGAATACAACACAAAACAATTAACGAAGATTCAAAGGACAAGATAAAGTTTCCGAAGAGATTTATCCAATAAATTTGCAAGGTAAACTGAGAATTGATCAAAAGTCGTCACACTACTTTATATACCAAGCTACACAAATCAAAAAAGAAAAAAAAAAACAAAAAACAAATTCTATTCTAACTTCTAAGTTGTCATTCGAGCGGCTAATTTCCTTTTATTTTCAGCTTTGCACCCTCTGACTTTATTCATTGATCAATTAGGCTTATTGAAATATCAATCATCACCCAAAAAACATTATTCATTATTATTATTATTAAAAAAAATGAAATGGGCATTAGAATTTGTTTTCACAAGAGATTCCTTTCATGCGTGTCGAAATTCTCCAGAACTAGTTAAACCACTCACCATGGCCTTTGACAAGAGACCATGGAGGCTTGAAATGTGTAACAAAGACAAAAGGAACTTGAAGGAAATTTGATTAAAATGCAAAGGGGACGCAGACAGAATTAACTGGATTGCTTTAATTTGAGTTAAAGGGATGGGAATCCAGAAAAAGGTGCATTTTGGCAATCCCAAGAAGAAATACACAAGCACGACTGCATGCATCTTAAAGCGTAAAGAATTGAGAATTGATACAATAAAGAGGCAGCCTCTTTAGCTTTTCTCCTCTGACAAAAGGGAGTCGAGACCAAACAAACACCATGATCATTCTATTGTTCACGCACAACACCAAATAAAGTGACGATCGAGGATCAGGTGGGAGTGATCCTATGCGCCAACCGTTGCCAGCTTTCTTTATCTAAAGTTAGAAAAGCTCCACCACTCTTATTCGCTCCGATGTTGAGCGGTGAAGAAATACCATAGATTTTATAACGTTCCATTTTGTGAAAACCCCTTCAACTTCTTGGAGTATATAATTCAATTTTGCATGTAAAGTGGCCATTGAATATGAAAAGAATCGTATATTCCAAATCCAATTCCAAATTCAATTAATATTTTATTTTTGTATTTCTAGACTAAAGTGTTGATTTGTTTCCTTAGATATAGATAATCCTATTTATGAGATTTATTCAACATAATTTGGGAACATATCCATAAGATATCATATACCAATCTTGAATAGAGTTTGACTCTTATTAAACTCTTATTTCCTTGTTTATAGGTATAAAGTATCTAGGAAGATCTAGGTCAAGAAGGTTCATATATATACATGAGGATCGATTATTCAAAGGTGGTGAGAAGAACATGTTGCGGCTACTGAAGATTTGCTGAACTTAATCAAATTCAGTATTAAAGATTTTCATTTGAAGAGTTTGTGTGATTGATTCAAATAGTAATCATACTGCTGATTGGTGTTAACGACACTCAAGAACAACACTGACGCAGAGTATTGATCGAAGAGTGATTTCGTTTGGTTTTAAACAATACTTTTTTATTTTATGCATCTAGTTTTCAGTATTGGTTTATTTTGATGCATTTTAAATCCTTGGTGTGTCAAGGAATTTAAGTTTGATATTTTCACTAGTATTGTTTGGTGTAACCGGATTACATATTTTCTAGTGAATTTCTTGCCATGAGGCATCGCACAAGTATTCGTACTTGTGCATGATTTAATTCTGATCTCACTTTATTTATTGCAATTATATCTGTTTGTTAACTATTAATTTCGGCTGCAGTGTTGTGTGCTGTGTTGCCAACACCTTAGCACAACACAAAATTCTGATATATATATTGTTGAATATTTCCTGTGAGTTTATGAACGACAGCCCTTTCAAGTGGTATAAGAGCAAACGCTTGATACACTAAGTGATTGATTCTGGTTTTATGCTGTCTTTACAGGAAATACACTAAAAAACTTGATGGATCCGTTAGCTTCTAGCACTGCTTTCAGACCACTAGTCTTGGATGGATCAAACTATGCTCTCTGAAAGTCAAGATGAGGATGCACATTAAATCTATTGAAGAAAGGGCATGGCAACGAGTCTTAGATGGTTGGTCTCCACCGAGAACAGTTAATGATGATGGAGATAGTAGAGTTAAACCTGAGAGTTCATGGTTTAATGATGAAGTCCAAACCTCAAACTTTAACTCAAAGGCGCTTAATGCGATATTCACCTCTGTTGATGTCGACATGTTTAGCCTTATAACTAACTGCATCTCTGTCAAAGAAGCGTGAGATATTCTTCAGAAGCACTGCGAAGGGTCAGAAAGTGTTCATAGAGCTAAACTGAGGATGCTGACTTCCAAATTTGAGAGCCTCAGGATGGAAGAAAATGATACCATTGTTGAGTATGATCGAAGACTTCGGGACATAGCTTATGAAGATTTTAGTCTCGGTGATCCTATGTCCAATGAAATACTGGTTAGCAAGGTCTTGAGATCTCTCCCTGAACGCTTCAATATAAAAATGTGTGCCATTGACGAGTCTAAGGATACTTCTACACTTAACTTGGAGGATTTGATCAGCTCACTCAGGACATTTGAGATGAATCTGGATCTACAGAAAAGAAATAACGGGAAGGCCGTTGCTCTGCAAACTATTGATGACTCCATGAACAGTCTAATTCAAGAGGCAAATGAATCTGATCTTGGTGAAGAATAAAAATCCTTGATCACTAAGAAGTTTGGTGACTACTTGAAAAGGATGATAGACAAGAAGAGAACCGTTTCAACACCAAAACCTTCCTTTGCTCCTTTTGAAAGGAATAAAATGTCTGTACCTACTCAAGTGAATTCTAGATCAAGGAATGAAGTAGTGGGCCGACCAGAGGTAAAGAGAATTGATTCAGTACAATGTCGTGAATGCTCTGGATTTGGTCATTCTGCAAATGAGTGTGCTAATCGACTTCGCAGAAATAAGAACTTGACAACTTCATTGAGTGACGAAGATACTGATGAAGAAGGTGACTCTAAGGAAAGAGACGATTGTACATCTCTATCTTCCATCCAGAGAGATAAATACAAAATGCAGGTCAATCCCATCGGTGTTGCCACTGGTGTTGCAACACCAGGCCGCAACACTGCGTCAATGTCACTGAGTCTTAATGCTAAATCTCTGAAAAATTCAGATCTTGATAAAATCCAGAAATCTGATCAAGAAGAGCTTACAGTGGAGATTGTACAGATGATGTACGAAGAACTTTATGATGAATGACTCCAACGTAATGAGAAAAACTCCATACTCACAAAAGAAAACATTGATTTAAAAAGAAACTTGTCTCGCCTTGAAGTCTTGCTGAGTAGGAAGGACCTTGAACTATGCAGAGTCAATGATGATCTTGAAAAGGCAACAAAGACACTTGCTAAATTCAACTCAAGCTCATCAAAACTTGACTCAATGCTAACCATGGGAAGGGACAGAAGTACTGGTCTTGGATACGTTGAAAGTGTGTATGAACATGGTGAGTCATCTAACTCCAGTTCAAATACCACAGTATACGTGAAGAGTATTGAAGACTATGCTGACCCCTTAACAGTAAATCCACCTTTGAAGACTGTGCAAAGCTCAAAGCTGGTCTTTGAACAAAAGCTGAAAAAGTCCAGCTCATCTCCCTCACTGTCAAAAGGTCGCTCTTCAGCAAAGGTTTCACAAGTCAAGAAGCCTGTGTCAAACTCAAAATCCAAGCAAAGAAAGCGTCATTTTATATGTCACTACTGTTAGAAGCATGGACACATCGGACTTTTCTGCTACAAACTTAGGAACAACTACCTCAACTGGCATTCAAATCAGGTGTTGCATAAAGTGTTGTCCAACACTAAGCCCAACACTGTAGTAAAAAATTATTCCACTAAGAAAATTTGGGTACCAAAAATCGTAAACCAATGCAATGTCATTTATACTTCATTGAAAACTAATATTGTAGGTGCATGATACTTGACAGTGGGTGTTCACGCCACATGACCGGAACTAAAAAACACCTCACGGATTATGTTGAAGTAAAAAGTGGGCGTGTGACCTATGGTGGTGGCGCTAAAAGAAGAATCGTAGGCAAAGAAACCCTGAATGTTGACGGGCTTCCTGAACTCCACAATGTTTTACATGTTGAAGGACTTTACTCAAATCTAGTAAGTATAAGTCAACTGTGTGATGATGATTTGTATGTTAAGTTCAACAAAAATAATTGTGAAGTTTACAATAATGCTAATATATGTATAATGTCATGTGCTCGATCAGCTGACAATTGCTACCAATTGGGAGAAGGTGATGACTGTCATAGTGCCAAGGTAAGTGATCTAGATCTCTGGCATAAAAAATTAGGCCGCCTGAGCTTCAAGACCTTTAAAAATTTGTATAAGTTTGATGATGTAAGAGGTATGTCAAATTTAAGTTCAAACAATACAATTGTATGTGGACCTTGTCAGAAAAGTAAACAAACCCGTGTTGTGCATCTGGTGTTGCAACACTTTGAGACAACACGATGCCTTGAACTATTACATATGGATCTAATGGGTCCAATGGAAGTTGAGAGATTGGGTGGTAAGAAATATTCGTTTGTTTGCATTGATGAATTTTCGCATTTTACTTGGGTAAGTTTCTTTAGAGAAAAATCTGATACATTTGATGCCTTTAAGAAATTGAATGCTAGGATAACAAACTTGTTCGATATGAGGGTGGTTAAAATAAGAACTGATCATGGTAAGGAGTTTGAGAATTCACATTTTACCTCTTTATGTGAAAAGAAAGAAATCTCACATGAATTTTCTGCTCCTAAAACTCCTCAACAAAATGGAATAGCGGAAAGGAATAATCGAACCCTTCAAGAAATGGCTCGGGTCATGCTAAGTTCTAAAAATGTGTCAAAATGTTTTTGGGCTGAAGTTTTGAATACTGCATGTTACATTTCCAACCGTGTGTTCTTGAGGAGTGGATCTACCATGACATCCTATGAGATCTTGATGGGAAGAAAACCAAACCTTAAAAACTTTCATATCTTTGGTTGTGTTTGTTATGCTCTAAATGATCGTGATCATCTTGCAAAATTTGACTCTAAAAGTGATAAATGTCTATTTCTCGGATATTCAATGAATAGTAGGGCTTACCGTGTTTTCAATTTGAGAACTCGAACAACTATTGAGTCAATTAATGTAGTGTTTGATGATTGTGCAGATCTGACAGGAAAATCTAAAGAGGATGATACTGAAGGACTACTGGATACAGGTGAGACATTGAACAGTACCAGTTTTTAGACTGGTGTTGAGACCAGTAATGCAACACCGGGCACAACACCGCCTCTAAACAGAACAGAAGTCAATGTTGATGTGATAATCAACAGCGGGAAAGATATTCCCAGCAAAATTCAAAAGAATCGCCCATCATTACAAATTATTGGTGAAGTACATGAAGATGTGCAAACGAGGAAAAAGGAGAAGGTTGACTACCGAAAGATGATCGGATTAGTATGCATGAGCTCCAATTTTTCCCAGGTAAGTTACTCATGTTTTGTGTCTCTAATTGAACCCAAAAACATTAACGATGCACTAAAAGATGAATTTCGGGTCAATGCAATGCATGAAGAACTGGAACAATTTGTGTACAATGATGTATGTGATTTAGTTCTTAGACCTTCGAATACCAATGTTATTGGAGCAAAATGGATTTTCAAAAACAAAACAGACGAATCTGGTAACATTATTCGAAATAAAGCTCGGTTGGTAGCTCAAGGGTACACGCAGGTTGAAGAGGTGGATTTTGATGAAACCTTTGCTCCTGTAACCCGAATTGAGTCTGTCCGACTATTGCTTGCCATTGCTTGTTACATGCGCATCAAGTTATATCAAATGGACGTAAAAAGTGCTTTTCTAAATGGAATTTTAAAAGAAGAAGCATATGTGAGTCAACCAAAAGGATTTGAAGATACACATCACATGGACCACGTCTACAAATTGAAGAAGGATCTGTATGGACTAAAACAGGCTCCACGAGCATGGTATGATAGGTTGGCAGATTACTTGATCAATTTAGGCTTTAAACGAGGTGAAGTTGATAAAATCCTTTTTATTCAAAAGCTGAAACATGATATTTTAATTTGCCAAGTGTATGTTGATGACATTATCTTTGGTGCTTCATCACAAAAGTTGGTTGATAATTTTGTTCAATGCATGTCATCACAATTTGAAATGAGCATGGTAGGAGAGTTGAATTTCTTCCTTGGATTGCAAGTTAAACAATTGCATGATGGCATATTTTTGTGTCAATCCAAGTAAGCCAAGAATTTGATTAAAAAGTTCTCAAATGATAACTCTAAACACATGAAAACTCCCATGGGGTCAAGTGAAAAACTGTCTAAAGATGATGTTTTCGACGGTGTTGGCAACACCATGTACCGCAGCATCATTGGTAGTCTTTTTTACTTAACTGCTACTCACCCCGATATCATGTTTGGTGTGTCTTTATGTGCTAGGTACCAAACAAATCCAAAAATATCAAACTTGAAAGCTGTGAAACGCATTCTTAGATACATTGCAGGTACACTAGAATTAGGATTGTGGTACACACAAGAGACGAATACGAACTTGGTAGTTTTTTTTTTTTTTTACTGAGCCGGAGACCTAGATGATAGGAAGAGCACATCGGGTGGGTGTTTTTACCTAGGGAACAACCTTGTGTCTTGGTAAAGTAAGAAGCAAAATTGTGTGTCCCTATCCACTACCGAGTCTGAGTACGTAGTAACTGCGAGTTGCTGCTCACAACTTGTTTGGATGGATCAAATGATAGAGGATTATGGTTTCCATAGTGATGAAATGACTATTTACTGTGACAATTCAAGTGCTATAAACATTTCCAAGAATCCTGTTCAACACTCTCGAACAAAATAAATAGATATAAGACATCACTTTATTCGAGACTTGGTTGAAAATGGAATAATTCGACTGGAAGTTGTTAGGACTGAGAATCAACTGGCTGATATATTCACGAAACCCTTGGACTTTGAGAGATTTTCTAATATTCGAAAGTCTCTCAGTATGTGCGTACAATAATCACACACACATGTTGTCGCTGGTGTTGCCAACACCGGTGACAACACCCTTTTTGCATGTCTGTTTTCAGGATCTAGGCATATTGCATAATCATAACCATCCTACTCATTTGTGCAAAGTCTGAATCGTGAAGGCAGTTTCTGAAAGGTACTCTCTGAGTGGTCAAACTCCCAATCAATTGTTGATGAGAATATTATGCTCAATTCGAGACATCAAGTAGTTGAGGATGCTCATGGAAATCATGATCTTGTCCAATATGAAAGAGTGTCTTGGAAAATATGAGCATATGGAGAAAAACAGAAAATAAGTAAATAATGATCAAAAAAATTGGTTAGAAGAAAATGGAAAAAACTACTTAGAGGAGTCTATTGAAGACCGTTCTTCTAGTGTGGGAGCTACCACTTCTAAGTCAAAATAAAAATGGAAAAAACTACCTAGGGGAGTCCATTGAATGCCGTTCCTCTAGTGTGGGAGCTACCTTTCTGAACAAAAGAAAATTTGATGGAAAATTGACTCTAACACAGTGGTGTTGCCTGGAGGTGTTGCCAACACTAAGTTCAGAAACAACATATTTTGTTTTTCACTGCCTGACATTTCGATAATTCATCATATTGGATGCATATTTAGGACATGCATATTGATTTTTGTTTCGTGAAATTCATCATGTACAGTGACATATCAATGTTGACCTATGACAGTTGATGAAAAACCTTATTTACCCAGTTTTTAAATTTATGTGACTTTTTGTGTCAGTGAGTTATAATCGACGTGGGTTTGTGCCCGATGCTGAGGATCAGTTGATTGATTTAGGGGAATCACTAAAGATTGCCCCTGCATATTTCAAAGGGAATAGGATCGTCGATCTGCCGTGGTCTGCCACAGGTGCTGCTTCAGAGGCTGCAAACTCTGCTCCCTCATCTACTACTTGTGTTGCCCCGGGTTGGCAACACTGCCTCCTCTACATCAACGCCAGAAGGCTTTATCCTGCTCACCACTTCCGAAATTCAAGCACAAATTAAATTTGGACTTCAGCAGATTCAACAAGCACATAATACCATTACCTTTGCAACTCAGCTGCTTACACAGGCCAAGAACACGATTGCCTATCATGAAAATCAGATCGCCGACTATCAGTTGCTTCTTGAAATATGTGTGCATTCTGGCCACGAAGGGGGAGATGAGCCCAAAAGTGAAGAAGCTACTACTGATGCTGATAATACTACTGCTGATACTGACGCTGAATGATGATATTGTTTTTAGTTTTGTCTTTTAGTTGCTCAATTATCTTGGTCCTTCTTTGATGTTGTTCTTCTGTAAATGCTTCTGTTTACTGTTTAATGAAGTATTGTGTGTTACTCTTGTCTCTACCAGACTGATTATCCGGTGCTGTGAGTCAGTGTTGTCAACACTGTCTACAACACTGTTAACCTAACATGTCAAATTCAGGGGGAGTTGCACTTTCATAACTCAGGGGGAGTTGCGAACTGGTCAATCATCACTTTTGGAATTTTTTTGTCCAGAAATGCAAAAAAATGAGAGATTGAAAGGAATCGTGTATTCCAAATCCAGTTCCAAATTCAATTAATATTTTATTTTTGCATTTCTAGACTAAAGTGTTGATTTGTTTCCTTAGATATAGATAATCCTATTTATGGGATTTATTCAATATAATTTGGGAACATATTCATAAGATATCATATACCAATCTTGAATAGAGTTTGACTTTTATTAAACTATTGTTTCCTTGTTTATAGATATAAAGTATCTAGGGAGATTTAGGTCAAGAGTTTGTGTGATTGATTCACATAGTCACCGTGTGATTGATTGGTGTTAATGACACTCAAGAACAACACTGACGCAGAGTGTTGATCGAAGAGTGGTTTTGTTTGGTTTTAAGCAATACAATTTTATTTTATGCATCTAGTTTTCGGTATTGATTTATTTTGATGCATTTTAAATCTTTGGTGTGTCAAGGAATTTAAGTTTGATATTTTCACTAGTATTGTTTGGTGTAACCGGATTACATATTTTTCTAGTGAATTTCTTTCCATGAGGCATCGCACAAGTATTTGTACTTGTGCATGATTTAATTCTGATCTCACTTTATTTATTGTATACATGTTTGTTAACTATTAATTTCGGCTGCAGTGTTGTGTGCTGGTGTTGCCAACACCTTAGCACAACACAAAATTCTGATATATATATTGTTGAATATTTCCTATGAATTTATGAACGACAGCCCTTTCAGAATAAAAGAGGGGCAGGGAAATTCATAAGAGAAGATTGAGCCTTAGCCCGCTGTTTATGAAACATCGTAAATCCTAGTAAATTTGAAACTGTTAAGACAGTCTTCGCCACCAACAAAGATAAGCAAATTATGATGGGAAGGAAAATACGACTATAACCTCGTGAAGCTTCATGTCATGCATGGACCACCAGCAGGCACATGCTTGAGCTACTGGTTGTCATACTTGAAGCCACTTGAAGACCGATGGAGTATATTTCTGGGCAGAATTAATGGTACCATTTGATGCAACTGTTGGTATTCTTTGTCTTGAGAAATCACGGGATAAAAATGGATGAACCAAATGGTTATGAGAAAATATTCGATGCAAGAGTTTGACTCTTTTTCTTTAAAACGATATTGTCCCGCAACAGTGCTCACGGTTGTTGGCAATTCGTTTCCCAAGATACAATGACTACGACTTCAAAATAGTAGCACTACAAATTTTAAAGTCATACGAACTTTGAAAATGTTTAGAACATATCAAGATAGTATACAAACTTTCCAATTTCAAATTTCAAGCGTTAAACTTTAAAATCCAATTCCAAGAGTTTAAATCTTGCAAAACATTGANTATATATTCATAATCTTTTCAATTCAATATTTTCACTAGATAAAGTTCGAACTCAATTAATTTATCATACACCCTATCTGGTAATCGAGAAATAATTCTGTTCGTAATGTATAATTCTGTTCATAATGTAACTCGGTCGAATTATTTTATCGATTCTAAATAGGTACAAAACTCATTTTTTTAATAGTAACCAGGCACATGAATTCGTGGAACATATACCAGAGGGAGGATTTGAAGATATGACATTACACTGCGATCAAACACCGAAAGATATATTCTTGTAATTATTCAATTCACATCCGATGTTATAGATGCTTGAATGTTCTAAGTTAATGAACGAAATTTAAGAAAAAAGAACTAGGATAGGCGCCTCAGCGCCTAAAACCGGTGCCTCAGCTCCCCATGTGTATCAAAAATGAAAATACTTTTACTTAAAATAGTTTTTTATGAACATAAACTTTAACATTTTCTTTTCAACATATGATATCATATTTCTTTTCAACATATACGTATATGTTTCCCTTTTGATTGAATTCAGATCCTCAATTGTGACCTTTGTATTAGCTGAAGGTCGATGGATCCATCTACGGATTACCACGGTACCCGGCGGCGGGGACATCAGCGACACTCTCACCCGTTAACTGAGCCTTGGCCTTACATATCATCGTATCATCATTTTAGTCACAATCAATTCACCTCCTTCAAATTTTCATATTTACATCACTTGTAAAAATCAAGCATATATCAATCATTTTTTCTTTTAAACCAAGCATGCAACATATCTTTTAGCATCAACGTTTCATCAGAAAATTCCATAAACATTTGAAATAAATATTTTAACATTATTTACATCATTCAGGGACTGTCAGGACGTCTAACATTTTTTCAGGTGTAAAATGACTGTTTTGCCCCTGAAACCCTAACTTCTTATAATTATCCCTAGACCTCGAAACGACGTCCCAAATCATTCCAAACTTAACCTATTACCATAAAACACTCCTTTAAATATTACTTAGGCTTAAAATTTAGCTTTTCGATAATTTCCTCGATTCATTTTTAAACTTAGACGTACATCCTGATTTTTACTCGTACGGACTCGAAACTTAACCAAACTTGGACCAAAAAAGCTTAATAACACCTAATTATATCTTATAATACCCAAACCAACCAATTAAGGCCCTCGATCAGCCTAGTTTTGCTACTGTAAATTTCGGCCCTACATGGTTTGAGCCCTAACTCATGTAACCCTCCGAGGTTTCGAGCCTAGCCCTTATCTGCTTGGACCAGTCCCTGAACGACCTCCTAGGACCTAGACCGAACCCCTAGGATGCCCTTAGACCAGCTCCCACGTCCCAAGCACGTAAACATTCCTGGTTTCTCCCCAAGCTCTCGGCCGCGGCTAGGAAGAGTCTTAACCGTGCGCATCCTCTCTTCCTGACCTTCCAGCCTTGCGTGGACCTTCCTGGCTCGTGGCTAGGACCATCACGAGTCAAGCCCTTCACACTGAAAGAGCCCCGCGCAGCCCCCTTCCCTTTATCCTTCAAAAGCCGCAACCCTAGCCCACATGAGTTCGTTGCAGCCCTCATGCCATCTTATATAGGCCCTTAGTACCTCTAAAATTCATCCCTCCTAAGGGTCCTAACATGGCAGCCCCCCTTTGCATCATTAGGAAGATTATTAGTTTTCAAAAACACATGTTCTAAGCATAGTTTGACATACAAACAAAAATAAATTCAAAACCAACATGCTTCTCATGAAAAACGTAATTCAAACATCTAATATGGTGTGATAGATGAGAAAAAAGAGAACTAAGGCGTGTCTTTGCGTATTTTATGCACGAAAAACAAGTTGAGATGCGAAGAACGACAATGTAGAAAACCTAGGCTGATTTCTCCTCCAAACGTGACTTTCTCTCCCAATTAGTTGCGTGTTGTGTGTTTGCTCGTAGGCTGCTAGACGAGTCCTTGTTTGTTTTGTGTGGTGTGCGAGAGTTTTGTGTGTGTTTTGGGGAGGGTTTTGGTTTTTTATTTTAATTAAAATTCATGGTGCAAGATTGGGCCCATTAACCTAGTATATTATGCCCATTAAGCCCATTAGTTAATATTTAAAATATTTTGTTTCTGAAAGTTTGTGAAAATATTAGCCGAGTTCTCAAAGCGTCCCTATTTTTGTCAAAATTTGATTGCTGATTTAAAAATACGACTTGATGTATAAAAACACATAAAAACACTTCATTTTCGGAAATTTTCTTTAAAATACACCACACATTAAACAACTAAAAATAATTATTTAATAAAAATATTTTCCCTCAAATGGTCCTCGGGCTCCGTTCCTCGATCGCGTCTCGAATAACCTTTAAAACATAGTTTTATGCATTCTAACAGAAAAATCTATTTTAAACATGTAGCCATGCACATCATATTAAATTCATGCAATCAAAATCATTTAATTTGTCATTTTCTATTTTCCCTAAATTTTCATGTAGTTGGATTACGTCATCGTATTTTTGGACCTTAAAGCTAAATTTTCTCCCCCTCAATATTTATAAATAATCTATCTATTAAAATTATAATGAGTTTTCCTCCTATATTTTTAAAAGTTTGAAATTTATAAAAGTAGATGAGTGACTAACCAATTTTCTCAATGGTTCATTTTCTGCTGCAGCACATGTGCTCTAATTTCAAGGAATAAACTGATTTTCTCGAGAATAAATAGGCTGCAAATTTCATACCTTTGTAAACTTCTACGAGTCTAGTTTGCAACCCAAAAAGTGGTTCGTCATTTGGACACTCGAGCAAGGAGATATGTCATTTTTCCTACGGTCGCTGCAAGCTGCACGAAAATTCAGTTTTGCATATATATGTTTAAAAAATCTGAAACTTTTGAATTTTAAACATCAAAATCAGTTTCAATGCTCTTTCAAGAACAACCCGCTCTGATACCACTTGTTAAGATCGAATATGGAGATCATCGTTGAGCTACGATAGCTCGATTTTTGAAATATTCAAACCAAGCGGAAGACACTAAAAATAATCTTTCGTAGAAACCGATTAAACATTTTTGTAAAGCATTTAAGATATATGCAAGTTGAATGAGTAAAAATATATTGGTTGAAGCATTTTATCAAACATTTGGTATGCAATATTTTGGTATTTGAAGAACACGTAAAATGATTTAACAATGCATCTTTAAAAACATTTGAAATGATAAGTAAATGTAATAAATAAATAGACACGAATTTGTTTATGGATGTTCGGAGATTAACAACTCCTATGTCGCCCTTTCTTCCTATTGGGAAGGATCCATTAGAAGACTTTGATTTATGCAACACCTTATACAAACCCATTTCAACTTAGGACTTATCTCTTGCCTAATTGAAACTCCTAGAACACTCTAGATTGTAGGCCGCAACCTCACAATCCACATAATGTTTAACGTGTCTTATGTCAAGAATACAAACACAATCTTTAATGTCTTTGTGTGAAGACTCACTCAACTAAACTTTGAAGTCCAACTCTCTTTTATATGTGTGAGTGATTGTGTCTGAGGAATTTATCATTGAAAGTGTACATCTCAAATGTATCCTCACACAAGGGCTTGTTCTCTCAAATAGCAGATTTCTTCATGCTAGTTGCCCATGCTTTAAATCCCCTTCAAAAGCTCTTGTTTGATATTCAAGATGTTATATTTATAGGCCCCAACAATGATACATATGTTAGACACAAGAATATGACCGTTTGGAAAGTTTCTGTACTGTTTCTGAAATTACAACGGTCAAATTCGCCTTGCTGGACATTTTCCCGAGCTTAAATTGGATTGGTTCGTGGTTGAACTGATCAGCGGTTAAAAACTGGTCAGCGGTTCAATCTGATCAGCATATCAACCGCATCTCAACTGGTGTGATGTGAAAAACCAGTAGATTCATCATCATTTATCAGCATTTTAAGCTTCGATTTAGACTTTGAATTCTGAAGATGATTTGTAAATCATTGTATTATCTTTCCAACACATATTGAATCGCTTCATTCCATTAATCGAACTGTGAGATATGACTACAATACCGCAACTGCTCATACCAAACTGATTGTTGTTTTCGTGCAATTAGTTTGTTCATTCAGTAACCGGTTTGACCTAGATACCATTTGGTTTTGCCCAACTAACGTGAAATACGACTTGTTCCAAATTGAGTTTTCTGATCAGTCAAGTTGTAGAATTGTCATTTGAATGATCTAGTTGAGAGATATCATCAAAAAACAGAAGCTCACTAGAAGTTCATTTTGGCTAAATTCAGTTTCAGTTTCTTTTTTATGTTTGCAACTTCACACATGAGTAAATATATTAGAAATACAATAACAAATTTTGTGAATATCAAAATCAAGATTGCGAACATGAAATGTTCCAACACATATATTTATAGGTATAAAAAATATACATATAGATTTAAGATAAATTTATAGATTGAAACCACATGCAAATCAAATATTAGATAATTAACAATGTATGGATGAGTATTATGGATAAATATAAATGGGATAACAACATATTTATATATTTATTTAACTTTAAGTTAAAAATATTAAGCAAGAATCATTTTTGGTTATACAAATAAAAAATATATTGTGGATTTAAAAAATACTACCTACAAATATATATGTTCATTTAACTTGAATTTCAAAAAATTAAGCTCGAACTACTAATCACGAATTTATATGTTCATCTAACTTTAAGTTTGAATCATTTTTTTTATGAAATGTATATGTTTAGTTATGAATCTATCAATTGATTAATCAATTAAATTTTAAAATATCAATTAGTGTGAAAAAATAAACCATATTAATGTATCAATTAAATAAATTAGTTAATTAGATAATTAAATCAGAAAATCGAAAAGTCACATAAATAAATAAATAAAACATTAATTAAGTAATAGTAGGAAATATGATAACTAAGTAAATTCACAAATAAAACTCATTTATTTATTGGTATTAGAAGATATGCATGTGTGTTTGGATCTTTTGCTGCAATTATATTGCAAAAATTTCTAGTTATGACAGCAATAATTAAAGGAATTAAAGTGAACTGGTCTTCCATAGTATTCGACATTTTGAAGGCCATGGTTAAGTCTACCAAATAGTCCTTTGGCTTTGCGATTACTCTGAATCGTCTACTTGAGGAAACTGGGTTTTTTAAGGTGAATCACAAGCTCTGTTTAAGACTAGACTATTGGATTCATCATCAATATTATCTCTGCGACCCAAAGATCTCACTGCCAAACTATCTTCAAGTCAACTGACAGTAGTCAGAAAGGATTTCAAGATACCTTCCAAGACTAATGTCACCGAAGCCAAAATTGGTCAGTCTAAGGCTTTCAAGCCCAAGCCTAAGAGGAAGTTGCTCATACATCACAGCGATACTGAAGATACACCTTCTCCGCCAGACAAGAAAGCCCGAACCACCAAAGCCAAACAGATCTCAACACTAGGCAAACTGGCACCTTTGCTTGTTGAGAAAAAAAATAAGTAGGAGATCATAGCTCAGAAAACTGATCTTTCATTGCCCAAAACTGATGTCAAGACAGCTACTACTGAGACAACTGGCAAAGAAGATTTTGCTGAGCCTAAGAAAAGCTAACTCTTGTTGGAATAGTTGCCCCTCTTTATACAGTTGCTCCACCTACCATTTTACCAGCAGCTATGCCCAAACCTCGTAATAATCAGGGACCCTATAGAATCCACTAGCTCTGGACCAGCCTTCTCATACACGTCTAAAGTGCTAGAAGGAATATGAAAAGAAAAGATGGAAGAAGCTGAGCAGTTTATACATGTGTCTGCCGTCCAAACTCAGATCAACCTCTTGATGGACGAAGTAAATGAATTTGCTGAGATCAAGACTAAAGTTTATGATGAATGGTATCAGTTTAGAACAGTCACCCCTGCAAGGAAACTGAAGAATAAAAAGACGCTGAATAAATTTATAGCTCTTGAGAAAATGGTAATTAAAGTTGTAAAAACTGTGTCAGTAACTCATGCATTAGAAAAGAGGAAATACTTCTTCAACATCATCCGTATTAAGAAACTAACTCTGATCTATGAGGAGCTGAAGAAAAATTATGATCCAATATGTCCCACTGCCCACAATGATAGAGCTACATTCACATAGTTGGATGTAGATTTGAGCTCATTTTAAATGCAAGTCAAGTTCTGGTAGATAGATCAATAACTGAATTGGTTGAGAAGGCACAACTGATTGATACTGATCAAATTGTGGATACAATGATTAACAATATTACAATTAAACATTGAAAGATCTGGTGCTGATGTGATGACAAATGAAGAATCAGATCAAATTACTGTGTTATAATTCCAAAGACATTCTTCATCACTGAAACTCTAGAAAACCATTTTGCCCCGACTTCTTCAATCGTTGAAGACTCGGTTGACATATCAGACCAGATGGAATCTCAAGCTACTGAAACTGAAGCTGATTAGGCAGATGAACCAGTTGACATTGCTGAGCCAAGAAACAAATTA
The DNA here is from genome assembly GCF_012295235.1 of Primulina huaijiensis. Classification (NCBI taxonomy): domain Eukaryota; kingdom Viridiplantae; phylum Streptophyta; class Magnoliopsida; order Lamiales; family Gesneriaceae; genus Primulina; species Primulina huaijiensis. Next base: position 743,468 of record NC_133318.1, on the reverse strand, counting down.
ATCACATTCTCTGATCCAAAAGCACATGTCACTATTGAATAACTAGAACTGGAGACATGAGATGACTGTCCAATCGACAACATCCTTTTCAATCTGATTGGAATCAACGCTCTTCTATCTCAAGATAAGACAAGAAAAAACCTGACTCACACTGGTATTGAGAATCTCAAATAAAAAAATGGTCAAGGATATTAAAAATTTATCCAAAAATGTTCATTACGTGTTCATTCAAATAGATTCCATGAGAAAGAACAATGCTTCAACGTCCCAACTATCTAGTTCTCATTATACTCTTTCTCAGAAAATGAGATGATTGTCCAATCGACAACATCCTTTTCAATCTGATTGGAATCAACGCTCTTCTATCTCAAGATAAGACAAGAAAAAACCTGACTCACAATGGTATTGAGAATCTCAAATAAAAAAATGGTTAAGGATATTAAAAATTTATCCAAAGATGTTCATTACTTGTTCATTCAAATAGATTCCATGAGAAAGAACCACACTTCAACGTCTCAACTATCTAGTTCTCATTATGCTCTTTCTCAGAAAATGAGCTTAGTTCACGACAATCTCGACTCAAATATTGACTCAGTTCACACTCAACTTTCTTTTAAATCGACACTGTGTCAGCTCATATGGCGTCGGTCGTGCATATTCTCAAACGATATATAGTTTTTCCTGTGTTGACAAAAAAAAGGGAAGAAAAACAAATGAAACATAATCCAGAAATGAAGACAAGAGATAATAGTTTATCAGATTTCGTTTATTAGTTTTGGAAAATTGCTCTTATAAATTAGTTTATCAGATTTCGTGTATCAATTTCAGAAACTTGCTCTTATTAGTTTATCAGTTTATGTATTTGCTCATCGTTTTCAGTAGCCTACACTGGACGATTATCTTTAATTTGCCAAACACCAAAAAATGAGGAAACTGTTAGATCAAGAAATTTTTATGTTTTGGTGTTAACAAATAATTAAAGTAAAACTGACCTAAGCGAAACTGGTCTAGTTGAACAAAACTGATATGGTCTCAAACTGAAATAGTTCTTATCAGATTATCAGTTTTCCTTACTCAATTTCAAATATTTCAGTTTACCCAAATTCAGTTTACACCGGTAGAAAAAAACTGATCGCAACAATGTACAATACAAAGCGGATCGCAACAATATATGTTTTTCAGAAATATGTTAACATGGACTAAAAACAAGCCAACATACACTTTCTTTATAACAAAAATCTTATTTCAGAAATCAAGAAATTCAGCTAAACAACAAGGATTCCAACTACTGAAAAAGATCAAATATTCAAGCTTTCATCTGAATAAAACTCAATCAATCTAACACACTTTCAAAGAGTATTGTATCTGATCATTTAAGAATCATCAAGTACTAAGATAGTATTGTAATTTATTACTTTCGAATAACAGTTTGCATATCAGCAGAGATATACTAGGAGTTTCAATTTTGTAGTATTTAAGTTCAAATTGAACTTGGATCTTGCAAATCACTTGTATAATCCAAAATCTTCTAGTGTGAGCATTCCAAACGGAAGAAAGAATGATGTAGGAGCTTGAGTCTTTGAACATCTAGCAACAAATCTGTGTACTTTCCACTTTCAGTTTACCATTCAGCTTACTTAGAAACTAAAATTTAGTTTTGTCAAACCCAAATTACCCAGAAATTTTAAAAAAAAAGTATATTAAGTGTTTATTCAACCCTCTTTCTAAACACTTCACCCGATCCTACACAATTGAACTTGAATAACTTTTATTTATTTAAAATATTTTTATCTATCAATATAATTTTTTACTTATTGATTTAATTTATGAAAGACGATAAATAAGTGATCAGAGCTAAATTTATTGTCATTAAACTTCAATTATTCAAGTCAATTCAACTGTTCATTTAATTAATTAATATTTTTAAAAAATACATACCAATAAATTTCAATATTAATAACTAATCAAACTTAAAATAATTTCATTCATTTTAAGTACATTTTATATAAATATATATATATATCTATTTTGTATTTGTGAATATGTCTAACAACAAAATAAACAAGATAGTTATTTGTACCTGAAAATAGAAAATTATGAGTATGTTAAAATATTTGCAATTAGTGTAAATTTATAAAATTTTAATATATTTAATTTATTATAATTATCCTTATATATGTGTGTGTGTTCATGAATTTTTAAAAGTATATTAATGTATCAATCAATCATACACGCATTACACACACACATATATTCATGTGAATAAATTTTTTTATTCACTATATATCATATGTTGTGTTTTAATTAAAATTAAGATACAAATTAATTAAAATTGTAGAAAATAATTAAACAAGTTGTAGAATAATTAATTAAAAACTAAATTTTATTATTAAATTAATAGTTATTATTTTTAATTTATGGACCAATAAAATATTATTTTGTCATATAGTGTAATAAATTTTTATAAATATAATTTTAATTTTCTTGAGGTTGTGTGATTAGAATTCAAAAAATAAAATGATCGATGTTAATAATTTTGATTTCAAACTATTGTTAGTAAAAAAAATATTTTTTAAAAAGTCCAAAAAAAGGAAAAAAATATATGAAGGAGGAAACAATGAATTAACTATTGTTTGTATTGATAATATTTTTAATAGAAATGAAAGTGAGTATGTGAGTTTGAGATATTTAATTCTCAATTAAATGTCTATCAAAATCTTTAAGTTGAATCAAAAACATTTTTTTGACATTTTATAGTTGTACCTTTGACTTTAATTATTGTACTTGATAGAATTTCATAGATTAATTAAAATTATATCGATATTTTGAATACCTCTATACTTTTGTAGAATTTTTAAAAGTCAAATTTGAATATCACATGAGTTTTTAAAACTCTACAAAAGTTTTCATTAAATATTATTAAACTTTTATAGAGTATATAAAAGTTTAATTAGATTGAATATTTCTAGACTTTTAAACTCCACGAAAATGATTAAAAGTCTAAAACATCATGAAATCATTCAAGAAAAATGAAAATCTTTGTATAATTTTTCCACTTGAATGTGTGAAAAACAAATTTGTAAATGTGTATATTTGGCATCAAGATCACGTGAGTCGATTGTCAAATGATTCAATGTATATATATTGTCTTCGAAAGGTATGGAGTCGGTTTGGCGTTCCTCGAAAAAGCTAGCAAGAACATTCCTGTCATCCTCACTTCTCGACTCAATCACAGACTTCAAAACAATATCACAACAAATGAAACTAATCTTGCGACCTATTCCAATCATATAGACACCTCTCCTACCTCCTCCACTCCAAATGAACAAAATAATCTTTGTACGTAAAGCTTAAAACTGATTATGTCATGTGTGAGAAAGCAAACACGAAGTACGTACGTAAATAAAATTTAGCACAACGTGATCATTCTTCACCTTGCAGAAGATGGATGCTTTGTTCGATTGGTGAGCCTGGAACGTATAAATGGAACATAACCAATTATATGATTGTGAAGGATATCAAGGTGCCAAACACCATAATTTCTAACTTTTAAAAAGCATTTTTTAACAGTTTTTTTAAAAACATTTTTCCAAAACATTTTGTAGCCAAACACCATAATTTTTAACAAAAGTGTTTTTTCTCTAAAGTAAGTGTTTTTAATCAATTGACTTTTCCAACCAAAAGGGTTCAAAGAGAGATCATGCAAAATTAAAACATTTTCAAGTTTCATCTCCATCGTCCCAACTCCCATTGGTCTTCTATTGCCTGTTTCCTGACCTTTACTTTCGAATTTAAGAAAACATAAAACCACATCTTAAAGGTAAATCTATTTTTTTAATCATTTCTCCTTTTTCTTTCTCATGTTTATTTAATTATTATTTGCAAAAATGAATACACAAGAATAACTGCTCGGTTAAGTTGGATTTAGGGACGGAGTTAGGAAAATCAAATTTGGGGGCAAAAATAATTTTTGTAAATAATATATTACCAAAAAATAAATGTAGAGAATGACATGCATGCACAAATAACAACATTTCTTATATACTCATATATTCCAACAAAAATATCATAAAATATATTATAATTTAGTACAAGAAAAATATAATGAAAATTAAAACTATGTTTTTCAAAAGTTTGCACAAAAAGAAGAGCACCGACACATAATGTCAAAATCATCAATCCTTCATCTATCACATGTCAGATAACAATTAAACAAATATCCATATATTCGATCTATAAACATTTTCTCTCTTAGATTGTATGAGTATGTCTTTTTTGTTAAGAAGTCCTGAAGGCATCATTTTTGTGGGGCGAATAAGCTGAGACGTCTTCTTGCTCGCTTGATGGCCGCATCTGATATCTTTTTTACGTAAGGGAGAATGGATGCGAATTTTTTTTTATCTCCAATTTTTTATTTTTTATTGAATTTAACCTAAGAAAATGAGAGCAAATGCGGATTGTAGATCATCCAAATAGAGACTCCTTTATCCTCACTGTCATGATTCAGCAGCCAAATAGATTAAGAACTATCAGACTGATCAATCCCACACCCTTATAGTTGTGGACTCATTTTTTTTTAAGATGTTACTATACTGAACTCGACTTATAGAGCAAAACTGTCTAGTGGAAGAGGATCTCCTCTCCTCACCCCTTCCCTCCCCTCCCTATATCATGGGCTTTAATTAACAATCAACTGAGCTCATGAAGTCAGGTTAAGACTGTTGGTCCCACTTGCGGTAATTTGAGATAATAAAACCCGAAAATAAAGAATAAACTGGACACCGAGATTTACGTGGAAAATCCCTAAAAATTATTAGGGTAAAAACCACGGGCAAGATGAAAAGAATTTCCACTATAATATTTTGTGGGGTACAACTCACTCACTGTGTTTCAAAAGAGAACACACACTCTCTTAATATAGGAGAACAAATACCTCACAAATATTATAGAACTAATAGGATGACAGAAAACTCGAAGAAGAGATAATTTCAGAATGAAGGGGGGAACTCTATTTATAGAGCCCCTTGAATGTGTGAATACGCGTTAAAAAACGCGTATTCATATTTCCACGAAATTTCTGCACATCCCACGTTTTTTATTTCTTTCTTTGATTGGCCCCATTTCTGAAAAGTTTTTGCCGACATTTCTCCCACTTGGAGATTTGATTGAGAATCAAACACATCTCCACACATCCTTTCAATCTTGCCATTCCCTGCTGCTTACGTTTCCGCTAGACCACTTGAGGATCTACACCACTCAAACTTATCAGTGCTCACTGGCTTGGTCAGAAAATCAGCTATGTTTTCTTTCGTATGGATTTTCTGCATATACACGCTTCTTTCCTCTACTACTTCCCGCACAAAGTGAAATTGTACTCCAATGTGTTTAGTCCTGAAATGAAAGGCTGGATTTCTTGCGATGTGCAAGGCACTCTGACTGTCACAAAAAAAGAAACATTCTTTTGTTTGTGCCTGATCTCCTCTAATAACCTTTTAATCCATATTGCCTCCTTGCAAGCTTGAGTAGCTGCCATATATTCTGATTCCGTTGTAGATAACGCCACAACTGTCTGCAGTTTTGAAACTCAGCTTACTGCTCCTCCTGCAAGTATAAACACATAACCAGTAGTAGATTTCCTCTTATCAGGATCACCTGCATAATCTGAATCGACATAGCCCCTAAGTGTAAAATATGATCCTCCATAACATAATGCAGCATTCGAGGTACCCTTAATGTATCTAAGGATCCTCTTAACAGTGCTCCAATGCTCTCGTCCAGGATTCACCATATACCGACTAACTGCTCCCACTGCTTGAGCAATCTCCGGTCTTGTACAGATCATGGCGAACATCAAACTTCCCACTGCTGATGCATATGGTACTTGAGACATCTCCATCCTCTATGCTTCACTGCTAGGACACATCTTTGAGGATAACTTGAAGTTAATAGGAAGAGGGGTCAAAATTGGCTTACTATCTTGCATGTTGAAGCGTTGCAAGACTTTCTTCAAATAATTTTTCTGGAAAAGCCAAATCTTTCTGTTACTTCTGTCTCGGTGAACTTGCATCCCTAGAATCTGGTTTGCTGGTCCCAAGTCCTTCATATCAAATTCCTTAGCTAACTGTGCCTTCAATCCTTTGACATGATCTTTGTTGGGGCCTGCTACCAACATGTCGTCCACATACAACAGCAAAATGATATAATCATCACCAGAACTCTTGAAATATGTACTAGGGTCTGCACTCAGTCTGTTGTATCCGAGGCTCATGATATAGGAAGCAAATCTCTTGTACCAACACCTCGGCGCCTGTTTGAGACCGTACAGAGATTTGTTCAACCTGCAAAGCAAGTTCTCTTTGCCTTTTTCCGCAAAACCTTCTGGCTGGAGCATATAGATTTCTTCTTCAAGATCTCCATGAAGAAACGCCGTTTTCACATATAGTTGTTTTAGATGTAGGTCAAACACCGCACACAATGCTAGAACTACTCTGACTGTTGTAACCCGAACCACAGGAGAAAATATCTCATTGAAGTCAATGCCTTCTTTCTGAGCATACCCTTTTACGACCAATCTAGCACGATACCGCTCCACTTGGTTATTGCCATCACGCTTGATCTTATAGACTCATCTGTTTTCAATGGCTTTCCTTCCTCGTGGTAGTGTAACAAGATCCCAAGTTTTATTCTTTTCTAATGCCTCCAACTCTTCTTGCATTGCTATCATCCACCAGGATACATCCCAGCTTTGAGTAGCCTCGTGGAAAATAGATGGCTCACCATCCTCTGATAATAGACAATATGCAATATTGCTTTCAGTGACATAATCTGAAAGCCAATCTGGTGGTCTTCTGTCTCGAGTTGGCTGCCTCACATTGGAAGCTTTAGACTCAACATGTTCTTGTTCTTCGTGCTCTGGTACTGCTTCACAAGAAACTTTACCTTCGTCCATCTTATTTTCCACCTGAAAAATAATAGTTTCTGAATTCTGTGTGTCTTTGACTCCCTTTACTTTATATTTCTCGAAGATAACATCCCTGCTGATGACAAGCTTGTGAACAGTAGGATCACACAAGCGAAACCCCTTTACTCCATCAGCATAACCCAAGAAGATACATTTTCTGAATTTCGAATCCAGCTTCGATCTTTCTTGCTCATTGTACAGAACGTACACAGGACTTCCAAATGTATGCAAATGAGAATAATCCGTCGGCTTCCCAGTCCACATCTCCATCAGAGTCTTCAGATCAATCTCCACTGAAGGAGAACGCTTGATAATATAACAAGCGGTTCTGACTGCTTCCGCCCAAAATGACTTGTCTAGACCCGCAGTCCTTAACATAGCTCTTGTTCTGTCCAACAAGGTCCTATTCATCCGCTCCGCCACTCCATTCTGTTGAGGTGTATAAGCCGTTGTGAATTGTATTTTGATGCCTTCATGTTGACAATATGCATCAAATTCGTCACTGGTATATTCTCCTCCATTGTCAGTTCTCAGACCCTTGATTTTTTTTTCAGAATCAAGTTCAACTCGCGCTTTGAAATCTTTGAAGATCTGGAAAGCATCTGATTTCTTCTTGATTGGATACCCCCAACATCTCCTAGATAAATCATCAATGAACGACACAAAGTATCTCGCTCCTCCTAGGGATACAACCGGTGCTTGCCAAACATCCGAATGAATCAGCTCCAATATGCTTTTGCTCCTGGCAGTAGAAGTGCCAAACTTTAATCTGTGTTGTTTACTGGTAACACAATGCTCACAAAAGGGTAGTGACACTTTCGTAAGTCCCGGCAGCAGCTTCCGTTCTGAGAGAATTTTAAACCCTCGTTCTGACATATGCCCGAGCTTTCTATGCCATAACACTCTTAATTCTTCTCCTGAACCATTTGATGCAACAGCTAGTTCTGCCTCTTTGTGTGTTTCTCCCAAAAGTACATCCAGATTTGCAGCAACCTTTTCCGCTTTCATAACCACAAGCGCGCCTTTCACAATTTTCATGATCCCGTTATCAATACGAGTTTTGCACCCGATGTCATCCAATTGCCCCAAGGACAAAAGATTTTTCGCCAGTCCTTTCACATGTCGTACCTCCTGTATGGTGCGAATGGTGCCATTAAACATTTTAATTTTGATAGTACCGACCCCAGCGATTTCCAAGGTATGATCATTTCCCATGAACACAGATCCTCCTGAGATTGGTTCATCATGATCAAACCATTCTCTCCAAGACGTCATGTGCCACGTCGCTCCTGAATCGATAATCCATGTGTCACAAAATTTGTGTCTGCCTTCTGCAACTGTTGCTGCTTCGCTGAATAATATTTCACCCCTGCCTGAAGTACTGGCCACATTTCCTTGAGAACTTTTCACGATACACGTACACTCTTTCTTGAAGTGCCCTTTACCGCCACATTTAAAGCAGTGAATATTTTTCTTCTTACTTCTCGACTTTTATCTACCTCGTCTTTGGCTCCCACTGGAGTCACGGTCCATAAATCTTCCTCTTATCATCGGTAAAGCCTCCGCCTTCTTCGATGTTACCAACCTATCTTCCTTATTCTTGAGCCGGCTTTCTTCTCCGAAAATCTCAGTTAAGACATCGTCGAATCTTAGAAAGTCCATAAGAATATTGTTGGTTATATTGATGATAAGTTGATCATATGAATGTGGTAGACTTTGAAGTAGAAGCTCCGCACGTTCATTTTCCCCTATTTTATGCTCCATGGAAGTGAGTTGGGCAAATAGAGTATTTAGTGTGTTGATATGGTCGGTCATCGATGAGGATTCCGCCATCCGAAGAGTATAAAGCCTTCTCTTTAGGAAAATCATGTTGTGTAGCGACTTGACCTCGTACATCTTTGTCAGAGTATCCCAGATAACTTTTGCTGTTTTTATCTCAGAGATACTTGACAATACTTCGTCTGCTATAGCCAAGTGTAAATTTGCAACAGCATTGTCATTCATCTCATTCCACTTTTCATCATCCGTAATCTCCACCGGTCTATCTCCAATAGCCGCCAAGCAATTCTCATTTCTTAAAACTGCTTGTATCTTTATTTTCTACAGTATAAAATTGCTTCCATTGAACTTTGTTATTTCGTACCTTCCCGTCATTATGTCTACAACAATTTTAGTAGACTGGACAAAATAATTCTGCCTAAATAAAAAATCTCAAAAAATCTTTTCTGATGTGGAGGATCAGTCTAGGCTGCAACCACAGAGCATACTCAGAATTTTAAGAAATTTTAAACCAAGGCTCTGATACCACTTGTTGGTCCCACTTGTGGTAAGTTGAGATAATAAAATCCGAAAATAAAGAATAAACTGGACACCGAGATTTACGTGGAAAACCCCTAAAAATTATTAGGGTAAAAACCACGGGTAAGATGAAAAGAATTTCCACTATAATATTTTGTGGTGTACAACTCACTCACTGTGTTTCCAAGGAGAACACACACTCTCTTAATACAGGAGAACAAACACATCACAAATATTATAGAACTAATAGGATGAGAGAAAACTCGAAGAAAGGATGATTTCAGAATGAAGGGAGGAGCTCTATTTATAGAGCCTCTTGACTGTGTGAATACGCGTTAAAAAACGCGTATTCATATTTCCACGAAATTTCTGCGCATCCCACGTTTTTTATTTCTTTCTTTGATTGGCCCCATTTCTAAAAAGTTTTTGCCGACAAAGACGTCGACTTATACATGAAGGATACAAACTTTTTTCTATCAAAATTCAGTTTCTTATTTTGATTATAATTTATATGAATTTTTTATCTAGGAAAATAGAGAAAGTAAATTTTTTCTCCAAAATTTTTGCTCATTTCTTGTAAAAATATTTTTTGACAATCACTAGCTACCAATCTCCAAGATATCTCACACCATTGATGATAAAGTATATCTTAAGCTATAAATAAAAATATTACACTGTCGAACATATAAAAACTTACCAAACTTAATTATAAATAATCAAAAATAAAAAATTGAAGGTTACATGAAAAGTGTCCCTGAAAAGATGAGAAATTTGAGTTAGGAGTTCTAATCAGTCTTGATTGCTAAGGCTTTCCAGTAAGATGTGGACAACTGTTTTTATGTTTTTTTTATTTATTATATATTTTTTATTTTTTAAAAAAAGGAATAAAAAATGATATAAAAATTTCGGGACAGATGTCCAGTGCAGACATCGCCCCCTCTTATCCAACCCCTCCCTGACTCCCCCTTTGAAACTTGAAAAATTGAAGGAGGACGAGACACACACTCGCTCCCCGTTGCCTTCGTCTTTGGTTGGATTGTTGATTTTATTAGGTTTATTTTACAAAAATGAGTATTTGTTGTTATCTTTAAGCAATTCATGAAGATGTAAAAATATATGTTTCAATTTTATGTGTTAAGTTTAAGTTTATTTTCCAAAATGTCGGTTTTAAACGATTGGACACTCATACGTAATCAGTTGACCTTAATTGTGTGTTTGGTTCAAATGATAGTATTAATGAATGATTAATACATAAAATGATAAAAGATATGATAAATAAAGATTTGTAAATTGTGCTCAAAACAGTGGTGTGTTTGGTGGGATTTGTAAGAATATGATTAAGTACTTATTTAATTTTGTAATACCAAAAATACCCTTTGATATATTTGTTTATTTTTTAATTTCATACCTAATTTTATTAGCTCTCTGTACATTTTCGCACACTATCTTCAAAGAAAACCCGAGTCGACAAAAACGTGAAGAGCTCCGCATAGATCTACAAAGAATACAACCCACAAGACGTTGCTCCACTGCCGTTGTCCTATTCCTGCCAAGAATACATCCCAAAGGTCAAGGACGCACCTATGCTTGGCCCGTCTTAGGCTGTAGCCCAGCCCAATTTTTTTTTTACAAGGATTTATAGATATTCGAGCCAATTCTATTTTTTTTTGTGAATATATATAGAGATTTAAGCACAATCTAATTTTTTTTAAAGATATGACGAGATTGAAAGTGTTCATAATATCAAATTCTTTGTACCAGGTACAAAAAAGCTAAAGTTATCGGCCATTTCATTTTTAATTCTCTCACGTCAGACATTTGTATCTCCACGACTTTTGTACAAAACTTTGTTCAAAGCGTGTAATCTCGTGTCTCTCTAAATATTCTTTATTCAAATTTTATTTTTAATATAAAGTGATCATTAAAATAAATTATTAGTCTTTTTGTTAATGTGTAGGCATATATTAATTTGTATAGATTTCATAAATGATAAATGTAATATGAACTTCTAGCAAGTTGATAGAAGAACAATAAAAGTATGAGTTATTTACACCAAACCCCACTGTGAAATATCACAAATCCATACTTTTTCAATGTGAAAATTAAATAGGCATTATAGACTCTAATTTTTTGTAAACGTTGCATGAACACTCCCTGCACCAACTAGACTAGTTTGGACGTTATATATACTAACCAGAAGCTGTAAAATCCAGCTAAATGACATGAATACAGTAAATGGTGGCGTCTGATTAGCATGAAAAATATTCTAACTAGTCTAGATGGTAAAAAATATTACTTATAGCAAATTGAGTTTTCTTTTTAACTTTTTGTCCGCTGGCATTTTGATTATTTTTCTACGAGATATCATCAAAATACTTCAACTCACTAGATTTTCAAATGGTGCTGGAGGTGTTCGTGCAACGATTATAAAAAGTTAATATCTAGAATACCTATTTAACATTCATAGTGAATAAACACTACAAGAAAAAAGGCCTACGACAACGGTTTTTTCCCGTTGTTGTAGGTCTTTTAAAACTGTTGTTAAAGCCCTTGTGGTTAAAGGGTGCGCCCAAAGACAACGGTTTTTATCCGTTGTTGAAGCTACAAATTGCGACGATTTTTAACAAATCGTCGCACATAAATATTGCGACGGATTTTTGTTAAACCGTCGCTATTTCGCGACAGTTTTAATAGGTATTTAAAACCGTCGCTAACATTAGAGACAGTTAGGCAATGCATTACGTCGCTAATTTTAGCGACAGTTCATTCATGATTTCCGTCGCTAATATTTGCAGTAAAATAAAAAAATTACTTTTAACAATTTAATAATTCTAAAAAAAACTTGTACTTTGAATAGACTAATATCTTAAAACTTAAAAATTTAACAAAAATAAAACGAAAAAATTTACATAAATAAGCGGGGATTTCAAAAACTTGGAACAATTTTTTAAAATTACCGAAACTAAAATTATGTAAGAAAAATTTTAAATGTTGTGAAGTTTGTGTGTTTTAAAATGGACCGAGTGAGTGGGTATTTATAGAAGTGTTGCGACGGGTTTTGGTTAATACATCGTGAATAGCGATGGGTTTTGGTTGAACCGTCGCTAATAGCGACGGTTTATTAATGACCCGTCGGCGATCTATAATTTGCGACAGTGTTTTCTCATCTGTCGCTAATTTTAGCGACGGGTATGCTTATACCGTCGCTAAAATTCGCGACGGTTATACAAACACCGTCGCGAAAATTAGCGACGGTGTAATAATAACCGTCGCTAAGTATAAATATGCGACAGATTTAAATAAAACTGTCACTAAATATAGCGACAGATATTATACCGTCGCTATATATAGCGACGGTTGTAGGCCAAACCGTCGCTATTTTTAATTTCGCGATGGTTTACATAAAACCGTCGCTAACGATAGCGACGGTTTCAGCAAATCCGTCGATAAATACGTTTTACATCACCTTTTCCACAATAATTTAAGAAAACCGTTGTCAATTGTAAAAAAAAAAACACGCTAATAGACAACGTTTTTATAAACCGTTGTCTTTGACCCTAAAAAACGCTCAAAAGACAACGGTTTTACAAAATTGTTGTCATTGACCCTAAAAACCGTTGTTTTTGACACCTAAAAAACAACGGTTTTTATAAAACCGTTGTTTTTTGTTTAAAAAACACACATACGACAACGATTTTAGTGAAAACCGTTGTCGTATGCTTTTTGACAATGGTTTTAGTGAAAACCGTTGTCGTATGTGTGTTGTTAATGGTGATTTTTCTTGTAGTGAAATGTAAATTTTCGATATTTCAAAGGAGGCTTGGTGCAAATAACTCATAAAAATAATAGATTTATTTTATCAATTTTTTATTTAATAGAATTTAATTTTGAAAGTACATTTAAAATATATTAAAAATAGTTTTAAAATGTAAAATTTGAATCTAAGTGAAACTTGTCTTATATTATACGAGTTACATATTAATTTAAATAATATATAAACTTTGAAAATGACATTGGTTAAACTTCTTTTTTGAAAATTAACTCTCCTATTTCGAATACGCTAGGAACAATAGGTTTTTTTTTTAAAAAAAATACCAACTTCATTTTACTTATTGTATTAAGTTCAAGCCCACCTCAACTTTAATTTCTGGATCCGTCCCTGCCACAGGTGAAGCATGTCAAAATAATTCAATTACTTACAATCACATTTTATAATAACCAAAACACAACAAGATCATTTGGATGAAATTAATCAAACCAAAATAACCTCTACAAGAAATTCAACATTCAACCACACTAAAAAGACAACGGTTTTATGAGAAACCGTTGTCTTTTTTCCTTTTAACAACGGTTTTAACGAAAACCGTTGTCTTTGTGAATTTTTTTTCTTGTCAAAGATAACAGTTTTTTAAAAACCGTTGTATTTTATGGGTCAACGACAACGATTTTGTTGTCTTTGTGCTGATTTTTTATTTAGCTAAGCCAACGGTTTTTGTTAAAACCGTTGTCGTTTATGGCTTACGACAATGGTTTTTATACCGTTGTCTATGAATGGATTTTTTTAGTAGCCACGACAACGGTTATTAATACCGTTGTCTTAGACCCCAAAAAAATGTCAAAAGACAACGATTTTCTAAAAATGTGGCTATGTTTAGCGACGATTTAAGCAAAACCTTCGCATGGTTTAAATTAGCGACGGTTTATGCAAAACTGTTTCAAATTTTAAATTAGCGACGGTTAAATGAAACATCGTCGCTATTAGCAACGGTTTGGTCATTGGCGACGGTTTAACAAAGTACCGTCGCTTTTATGATTAACTGTCGCTAATAGCGACGGTTTCACCAAAATCCGTCGCAATTTGTCTATAAATAGCCTCATTTTCGATTCATTTTCCTCCACACTACTTCACAACACTTAAAATTTTTCTCTCATACACGATTTTAGTTTCGATTTTGGGGATTTTTTTCGATTCAATTTTTTGTAAATTTTTAGTTAAGATCATGAATATTATTAACATAATCAAATTGTAAGTTTTTTAGATTTATTAAATTATTAAAACTATTTTTTTTATTTTACTGAAAAAATTAACGACGGACATCATGACAAACTGTCGCTAAAACCGTCGCTAATGAGCGAAGGACAATTTTCAATAAACCGTCGCAAATGGTATCTATGACAACGTTTTAAAACCGTTGTCGTTGAACGCACTTTTAACAACACATCTTTTAACAACAGTTTTAAAAGGACTACGATAACGGTTAAAAACCGTTGTCGTTAGGCATTTTTTTTTGTAGTGAACATACAATGAAATCATGTTCTCAAGATTTAAAATAAAATAACATCAAATGCCACAAGTACATCTCTTAAAAAGCTCATACGAAAGAAGTACAAAAATCCGAATGATTTAGTTCAAATTGTTCCACATCAACATTGTAAAGTTCTCCCTCCACATATCCCAACCATCTGATAATTCCAAGCTGTTGATGAAATCATCTTGTATCTCATTGTTCGGACTGACTATATCGTCGTTTACTTCCTCAATTGGATCATCGGGCATTTCAGACCTGATGAGGTTATGCAACAGCATACACACCATGGTAGGTATATGTACACTTACATACGTTCCGTCCAATACACCAAGACATCCCTATATAATTTACCAATAATAAGTTCATATCAATGTAACTATCACAATCTTCATACATGACTAGTTCAAATGTTTATTTTGTACAAGTAATTAAAAATGGTTTGAACTTACCTTGAACCATTTCCAAGATTCTACAGGGGATGGTTTAACTAGTATTATATGATGTAACATGAGAATTTATCGGAGCACTTGATGGAAATGGTGCTGATTGTATGGCCACTATGCACATAGTCATGAAAACAAGTTGATTTTTCTTGTGATGAGCTAATATAGACAGAAACATGGTGACCTTCTCTTCAATACGGACATATATAGACTCGACTAGTCCTCCAACATGAGTTAACAAGTAACACAATCATGCAAATGCATTCCTATTTATTCGCAAGTTCACCACACATTGAACATCTCCTATTTCAATAATCATGTGCAAATGGTTCATTTGTAGGAGACTGTTGTTCTACGCGCCTTGTAAAGTCATTTTGCGCGTAACTTCAGACGATATCATCTCAAAAGAAACAAATTCAAGAATGATCGACACATGATTTGGTGCAACATCACAAAAAGTAGAATGTGCCTACATATAAAGATCATCTATCCAAGATACTTCACAACAAATTACAATTTAAAATTGGGCTTTTTGGTTTGGAGAAAGGGTATTATAAGAAATGTCACGTTTGATAAAAACAAGGATTATTAGTATTAGGCTGTGGCATGAGTTTATTTTAATCAGTTTAACAAAATCTAATCCATTGTGAAGTACATTGGGTTGGTTTAATAAAAAAAAAGTATCAAACATTGGATTAACATGAAAAAATAAACACAATCCTACTGAATCCATGCTACTAAACACTGTGTGGGGGCGTTTGGTTGATGTGATAAGGTGGGTTTATTTTTTTTAACCCACCTTATCCCTCGTTTGGTACGCGTGATTATTTAACCAAGTCAATCCCTCCTATAAATGATTAAGTTATATTAGGTAGGTTAAAATAATACCTCCTCACCCCCTAGGTTTATTTATCCCACTCTTAATCCATCCTATTTTTCCAATTTTACCATTCTCCTAAATTCAAACTCACCTCCACTTCCTTCCACCGACCGTCCACCGACAACCCCCACCGCCGGCCGACGACCACCGCCGACCGCCGATCGCCGCCGACAGCCGACGACCACCGCCGGCCGCCGACCGCCGCCGACCGCCGCCGCCGCTTCCGGCCGACCACCGCCAGCCGCCGACAACGGCCGCCGGCCGCCGGCCGCCGGAGTGGAAGAATAAAAAAAGAAAGGGCAATTTTGTCATTTCATCAAAAAATTCAAAATTATCCTACACTTAAAAATCTTACCAAACATACTACCATATATTACATATCTACGACAATCATTTTCTTTATCATTTACATACTAATCATTAGTTTATTTTATCCTGCAATCAAACGGAGCCTGTTAGTAATATTAGTGTGATAGATTTGTTTATTTTGTAATTTAAATTTAATAATTATTTGTACGGAAAACAATATGTGGCTCTACATGAGCAAGTTCTGCAAAAGATATTGTATTAGGATGAAATTTGAAATCAGAATTAGACAAAGGACCAACTGTGTAATTTTCGCAAACAATAGGAGCTTTCTCCCCGAGGAATCGATTCGAACCCTAGACCTCATCGAAGCCCAAACAACGCACGTCTCCGCACCCCGNAAAAAAAAAAAAAAAAAAAAAAAAAAAAAAAAAAAAAAAACCACGGATCAACTGCCTGTCGGTCCGCAGCAGCCAGATGGATTCTGTCGTCCACTTGGCTTTGCAAGAGATTTGTTGCGAAGGTGCCGATGGGCTTCACCTACAAAGTCTGTGGCCGAAGCTCCGCCCTTCCCTCTCTGCCATCGGCCTTCCCTTGTGCCCGAACGTGAAGCGGATCGTTTGGGAGAATCTCGTGGAGGTCCCAGGACTCCAATTCGGGGCAGATGAATTGACCTTTTCGGCTGAGCACGTGATTAAGTGTTCTGTTGAAGAGTGCGAGCATGTGAAAATTTTTGCTCCCGAAGCAATGAGGAAGTGTTTTCTAGGAATATACGAGATCGAGGCGTCTGAATACAGTCTGTCCGATACTCAGCATCTCATTCTCGAACGCCTCGCTGCTGCTAGGTTACTTTCTATCTACATATTAGCTATTTTTTTTGGTGTTCTCTCTTTTGTTGAATATATTCAAGTGTTTTTTCAAAACCGATTCTTGAGACGTGGATGAACCTGTATGATGACTGTCCGTCATGTTTCTGATTGATTTTTAATTCTGTTAAAAAGGGAGTCATTTTTGACCTTTTGTTTATACTTGGTGCAACCGTGCGATTGAGAGGAACTTTCAGCATCGAGTGATTTTGCATTCAATGGTGAAGCATATGGTCATAAGCATGTTTCAGCTTTCAACAATGAAGCTAAAACGTTGGCATAAGCGAGTGTTACGCTTGTTGTATTTTCAGGAAAAACGGGATTGCACAAAATGATCTCACCAAGCAATTGCGCGTTCCAGCCAACAATTTATTTTACCAATTGAAGAAGCTTGAAACCCGAGGATTGATTGTGAGGCAGCCAACTGTTATTCGGAAAAAGGAGGCAGCCAACAATAGAGAACCGAAAAGTGATTCCATAGTTACCACAAATATGCTGTATTTATATCGTTATGGGAAGCATTTAAGTTGTCAGCAGAGGCTTGAGATCACCAAAGAGGATAACCTCTTGGTGGACAGAGGGGTTGCGGATGGTCTTGCTGAAACTAATGGTGATTTTGGTGAAGATATGGCTAAAGGTGACGTACGTGTGAAAGACTTTTTACCTGCACTGAAAACTATCTGTGATAAATTAGAAAAGGCTGAAGGAAAGGTCAGTTTGTGTTGGGGTTTTGATTGCATTATGTAGCTCTGTTCACATAACATTCTAATTATGAAGTTTTTGGTGATAAAGGTTCTAGTTGTCTCAGATCTGAAGCGAGATCTTGGTTATCGAAGGACTTCTGGCCACCGATCATGGAGAAATGTAATCTTATCTTCTTAATCTTGCTATGATTTTATTTTCTGTAAACCGCGCGATGTTGTTCTCTATTAGACACTTGACTGCTCTTAAGTTACTGATTTAACATGGATTCTGTTGTTAGATATGCCACAGGTTGAAAGAAGCACAAGTTGTAGAAGAATGTCTTACTATGGTGAATAAGAAGGTATGCTTACTCGAGTTGTGACTTTGATGATTTGATATAATTCATTGGCAAAAAAGGTGAATGAGAATAATTTATATCTAATCCTTCCATACCTCTGAGTGGTGGAAGTGTGGAAACTTTCACCTTCCTTTTTCTTTAGTTTTTTCTTCCTTAATTTTTTATTGGTAGTGGAAAAATTCAGTTATTAGTAGACAGATGAGAAGGGCTACTCGTGGCAGCTGTTTGTGTTCCTTTGATCATGTCACCCTGTGAATAATATTGTCAGTGAAATAGAATACTTAACTTTTAAAACGATTTAGAGAGAAGCAAAAGTATGTTAAAGACTTGTATTTAGTACGATGGTAGAGTAAGCCTTGAGGAGTATATCGTTTACCGGGGAGCATTTGAAAAGGATCAGTTACATTACAGCCAAAAAATTGGCTTTTCAGTTTTCTCGAGCTTTATGGTTGCTTCCCCAATTTTATCAAATCCTGGGAGTTCATACCAGTTTTTGTAACATACTTCTTTTAACGTGCAGGAGGTCAATTGTTTGCGTCTACTTAAAAGTTTTTCACCATCAAATTTCAATCCAAAATTCCAAGGATGCAGAAAAAATGATAATGACATGGAACAGTCAATGACTTTGGTGAAAAGAGGACAAATTACTGAACAAGTAGTAGAGCTTCCCATATTGCGTCAAGTATATGACATGATTGATTCTGAAGGATCAAAAGGGTTGACCAATACTGAAGTATGTGTGTTTGTTTGCAGCCAAGAATAAAATGAAGTTCAAACAAGGCAGTTCAATTGATTAAATTTTTTGTACTTCCTTTGGTTGTTGCTGTATATATTTTTACCTTTATTTCTTCATTCAAATTCAAACTTGTATCTGTGGTCTTACCCCTAAACATGAACAAGTCCCCTACTTCTTTCTATGCACACTTGAACTCTCATACTGATACTTGCTGCTACCTATTCTTAAATGACCTTTATATTTCTGATTATGCATAATTTCCTACTTTCGAAAATTTGAATTCAGAAACATAATGACCCTTGAGTCTATCGCTTGATTTTTTTATGAAAACAATTAATTTGGATCTTGACCAAAACAAATTCCTGTGCCTACTGACTTGGAATAATCTATGTACTTCTTGTCCATCTTCATCTGTGAGGTGGTTGCCTCAGTTGTTATTCTGAAGTGCCCCTGCAGCTGCTGATAGATTTAGTGTTGTTACGTACATACTGGATGTGTGATAATTTCTTGAACAATAAGCTGCTATATGATTATTGACCTGGAAAAATATCATTGCATGTTGAATATTTGTAAGTTCTACATGCTCTACACGGTGATATACCTAAAAAAGAGTCTTATGAATTTCACAATTTCAATCGTTCTCTACTATGCATCAATTACTGAGCATTCAGTGATAACGTTTTAAATTTTATGATTTGATTAAGCAGGTGTGTAGAAAGCTTGGACTGTGCGGTAAAGAGTACCACAAGCGAATTTTCAGCAAAATGTTTACTAGGTTTGGATTCCATTTACAGGCAGAAAGCCATGACAGAGGTGTGGTGTACAGAGTTCGGACAGCTGGTAACTTTAATCCTGAATCATCTAAACTGGAATCGTCCAGCATGGCTCCGATTGCGAAGGACCTGGTTCTGCAGGAAGGCATCAAGTCTAATTCACAAAGACTGAATCTTGACTTTCATGAGAACTTGTCTCATACTGTGCAGGTGGTGGATAATTTGGCTTCCATGGGAGATTTTAGCGATATTAATGACAGTGAAAATGTAGCAGTTATAACAGAACCTTCAAATGGCACGACTGTGATTGGTGAAGGCGAGAGTATGCAGCTTTCACTATGGAATCAACAGTATCCTGATATTGAGCGAAGCAATACAGTTTCTGAAGAGAAACTACAGCTGGTGGTCAGTGATTCTGGAACAAACAATGACATTCAAGAAACAAGTCTTCCTGCTGTTGTATCTTGTCGTAGGCGCAGATCAAGTCTAAATTATCCCTGTCTTACAGTTGGTGCAATCAACTCGCAGAGAGAGCAGCGGATACTCCAAATGTTACTGGTTTGTTTTGCTATCCTAAATCTTATTGGTTTCTTAATCAATCATATGACTCTTTCAATGAAATCGTTACAAATTTTTACTCGTGGTCAGGAGGAGAAGTTCTTAATAAAACCTGAGCTACACAGACGTCTTGAGAAGGAAAAAACTACAACGATGGATAGGAAGACCTTGGAAAGGAGCCTAAACAAACTTCAGCAAGAAGGTCATTGCAAATGCATCCACATGAGTGTTCCTATAGTGACCAATTGTCGCCGTAGCCGGACAATTGACGTGGTCCTACACCCATCTGTTTATAGTTCGTTACCTGAGTTATTGGGTCAAATTCATGATAAACAGAGGGATTTTGAAAGTCAACTGCGTAAACCATCAAATTTTCATAAGAAGGGCCAATCAGTTCCCATGTTGGACAATGTGCAGAGAATTCCAAATCGCATAAGATTAGATGTTCAATCAGAGAGATCTGAGGCAATGCGTGCAAATGGGTTTGTTCTGGCAAAAATGGTTCGGACAAAGCTTCTACATATATTTATTTGGGATTGGGTCTGCAGTTTCCCAGGTTGGAGCGATGCTTTCTTATCCAGAAATCAAGCTCATGACCTGAAAAATCCACATAACACTTATAAGTTGTTCGATTTAGATAAGGCGATAAAATCCATGCCGCTTAAATTGTTTCTACAAGTTGTAGGGTCTGCTCAGAAGCTCGAGGATATGGTTGAGAAATGTGGAAGTAGTTTGCAACTTTCTGATCTCCCAATAAACGAGTACAAAGGCCTTGTGGATACTCGGGCAATTGGACGATTGTCATGGTTAATTGATATCTTAAGGCGTTTGAAGGTACAATAGATATTCAGTTTAAAAAAGTTTGTATTTCCATGTTTATTTTATCAAAGCACTGTTTTGTAATTCTTACTGCTCATTACGTTATTATTGATCATTTGAGGCGATGTTTTTTGTGTTATAGCACTTGAGTCCCTGAGTTAAAGGTCCCTTGACCCCCCTACTGCCTCTGCACATTCTTACAATTCTCGAGTTTCCTCCATACATCCTTCTAAACCAGCAAAATTAGGCAGGGATAAAGTTTATAAAAGGTAGACATTCACAAGCAAAAGCCAATTTCCACTCATTATTTTTCATAGAGAGATAAAAAAACCAATTATGCTCTTTGATGACATTGTTAGTTGATACCATACACGACCCAGCTTATGATCTTTTCATCTTGGCCATATATTGTTGATTGTAATTATCCGGATGAAATATTTCTTGTGCACTATGTGGTATGAACAGTTGGGTGAATTGATGCTCAAAGTATTAATAGATTGGGTTGTTGTGTTTCACACATGAATTCATGTTTCTGTGCACCTTGAGATTTGTTCATGGTTTGCTTTAAAATTTAACAGCGAACTGAGTCATTAACTGTGTGAATTGGCAATTGTGTAATTTCATTTTATGAGAGTGATATTAGGAGGATAAGGCTGGGGAGAACCAGGTAGTGAACACCGTCTTAAATAGTTTGAATTAGGGATGGAAGCTGTTTAGGTTAGATATAGTCTCTCCGTATTTACTTCAGTAGTCTTTACTCAGCTACAATTAGTTACTATTTAATTGAAATTCCAAAATGTTTCAACCCTTAATTATTATGAAACAACAAAACAATATCTAGAAAACTTACAGATTCAGCCCTCAGTAACCTGTTGATTATCGATGAACAAACTTTTTCCAGTCTTGTGGAATAAGTTTTTTCAATTTCTCGTTTATTGACCTTTTCAAAATTCAGTACGGTAATTCTGTCTAAAATGTGAATCTTTGACAGCTGATTCGCCTGGTAAGTGATGGCCAGGCAGAAGATGGAACCCGAAGCGGCCCACATACCACTCTTACTCATGCACTGGAATTTAAACCTTACATTGAGGAACCTGCCTCAGCAATTGCATCGTCTGGTTTCCTTTTTCCTGATTTTCGTCCTCAAATCAGACATGATTTTGTTCTTTCAACCAAAAAAACTGTTGATGAATACTGGAACACTTTGGAGTATTGTTACGCCTCAGTGGAACCTAGAGCCGCTTTGCATGCATTTCCTGGGTCTGCAGTTCAGGAGGTGTGATGCCATAGCCTCTTCTTTTCCTTCAGTATGATCTTAATTTTCCATATTTGCGCTAACTCGTACGAATAATTACTTATTTTGCATGCTTATTGATGGGCTAACTTGATATGTCGTTTGCTTGTTCCCCTTCTTTTAGGATGAAGCACAACAATATTTCTATATATGTAAAGACTGTTGAGTATTTTATTGATAATGTATATATTTTCTTATGAATATCACTGCATATATAGCTCCTGTTAAGCATTTAGAAGAATGTTTTAACAATTGTATGAAGAAACTTGTCATTGGAAGTGAAATTATGTCCAGTATCATCTAATTCTTGTTGTCTTCTATGCAACGTAGTTGAGAAGGTGATGTATTTTCTCAAGCTTTGATTTAATAAAGTTGATCGCAAGCCATTGATAGAGGATGTGATTGCTGACTTCTATTTCCCGAATGCAACCCACACAATCTTAAAGTAAGATAACCACTGGATATTTACTCGAAGTCATGCAGCAAAGCCTATGCTTATATGACTTCTCTGATTACTTGTTTGTTTGACTGAGTTTCCGCATCTAAGTCCAATGTCTAATGAAAATCTATTTTCTAGCATGGTAAAAAGTAGTTTTTCCCAAGATTCTAAAAACGCTAGGCAGTATAAATTTGTTTAACCATTGTTTTTCCAAAAAAATTCTTAATATTTTAAATTTAATTTTTTTTTGGAAAAAATCATATCACCTGGGTAGTTTGTTTTGTTACCCGTCTAGGCGGCCAATTTTTTCAGCACCGCCTACAGCCACCGATTTCTAAAAATCGAGGCGGTGGGTGACCACCTAGTACCTAGATGGCGCCTTTTATCACAATGGTTTGTTTTTTTTTTTTTATTGAGGTACACATCACAGCTGAACAAATTCAATTTACCCTGTATTTACCTACTTAGTATGTGTTGTGCACAAACTGATGAGCCATGTAGTGAAGCATTTGATGATTGATCAAATTATTAGTTTGTTTGAGATCCCCTCTCTGCCTAAGTCCTGTATCTTAGAGACCAAGACAATCTATTATCACGCAGTTAAGAATAGTTTCCTTGCATTTTTTTCTTGGGGTACTCAGTTATTATAAGAAACCAGGTACCCTTGTCCGGTTGAGCACATTCTGATTCACCAAGCCGGTTTGCATGGCAGGTTTTGTTGTTGACACATAGAAAACCTTAATACCAGCTGTTTTAAACCCGGCAAACAGGGAGCGCTCAGCCCAGACTGATTCGCTAGTAGCTTGTATTTTTTTTCTTTTTCACAGTTACTCTATCTGAAAAATTTTCTACGTGAAAAAGAAAATATTTTCTGTTATGTTTTAAAAAAGTTGCTAATTTTTGGCTCGACTAGCCAGTTGGACCCCCAATTACATATGAGACAAATTTGATTCTTGAACTTGTATAAATTAGCTCTGGGCAGTACCTAGAATCTTTGTTGGATTTGATAATTTTTTCTCTTTCTTGTGGTTATGGTTGCTCTTAGTTTTCACGCTACATTATTTGATTGATCATATAAATTGAATATTAGTGCAAAGAACATGTAGTGGATCTGCGATTTGATTTCAAGTCGTATCTTTAAATTCAGTCTTTTATTCAAGCAAGTGATGGGACTTTTATAGGTATTTCATTCTCGATCATGGGTATCTGGTCGAGTAATGACAGCTGGCCAGCGAGCTGAACTTCTTAAATGTGTGGCAAAAGATGACTCAAACAGGAGACTTTCATTCATCGAGTGTGAAAAGATTGCCAAGGATCTTGATTTGACTCTGGAGCAGGTTTGTTTGCCTACCAGTGTTAAGTACTTCAATAATTTTCAACACCCTGCTTTGAGGTGCTTGATAGGAAATTTAAGATTAGGGAACTGGTCGATCTTAGAATTAATATGCTGATTGCCATTGCTCTATGCTGAACGTGGGTACTACTGTTTTTTCTCAAGCACGCACAATATTTCTACCTAAAGTTCAATTTGACAGCATTGAATTGAACACTTTCTAATATTCCGTTCTCAATGTTGATCACTTGATCTGGTGTTTACTAAAAGATAAATACCATAAGATTTGTGTTTCTCTAACTAGGATAGCTAGAAGTGTTTCAAAATGTTCATCGATCAATCAAATCATGAGTAATGACACTCTACTGATGGGATAAGGTAATTGATAATATCTGAGGGTGTTCCAGGCATCGGCGATTACATATTAAAATAAATAATTATTGCAGGTGCTTCGAGTCCATTATGACAAAAAAATACGTCGCCTTACAAGATTCCAGAGAGCTTTGGATGCGGAAGGACATGAGGTGAAGCTAATTAAACACAAACCTATTTTTCCTTCACGTAAACGAAAAAATCAATCTGACGGACTCTCCTCAAAGCTGTTAAAACCCACCATTGCAGATGGACAATCAAGTTTGCAGATGGTCAGCCAACTAGATTCTTATAATCAAATGACTGAAAAACTGCTTTTTTGTGCTGACTACTCATGAAAATTATGGTTTTCATTTTCAGAATTATGACACTGGCAACATTTTAGAGGATTCAGAGCCAGATTTAAATGAAAAAGATGATGATGCCAGTATGTGCATTTACAAGTGTGCCTTGTCAAGTTTGAAGCAACGTAAGAGAAAGTTTTCATGGACAGAAGAAGCTGATAGGTGATGCTAATTCATGATTTTTTCATGGATATATATGTTAGCTCTTGCTCGAAGCAACTTATCATTCTCTAATTTCTGTTGCATGGAAAGGATGGAAATTGTTTGTTCCGAGTATCCAATTCATGGAATATTAATGAATGCCTTATACTCATACTTTAGTTTCATTTAGGTTGTCATTATTGGTAATCTTTTGGCACGATAATATCATATTTTCATGTGGATCAATTATTGGCAGACAGTTGGTCATTGAATATGCAAGACATCGAGCTGCTCTTGGGGCAAAATTTCACCGCTTAAATTGGGAATCCATTCCTAATCTGCCAGCACCTCCAGACACCTGCAAAAGAAGAATGGCATTATTGAAAACTTATGATTCTTCGAGAAAAGCTTTGATGAAATTATGCACTTTGCTTGCGGAACGTTATTCTAAATACCTCACGCAATATCAGGACAAGACGTTGAACTACGGAGGTTCCGAAATGATGGTGCGGGGTTATGTATCTGTAGAAGATGGTAAACGTTCTTCTGTTCCAGAGTCCTGGAAATGGGATGATTTTAATGCAAATAATATCAAGGTAGCATTAGATAATGTTTTGAGGCTCAAAAGAATGGCGACATTGGACAGTGTCAAAGATGTTTTTGTTGACCAAGATTACATGGAAGATGTAAGTTGCAAATATTCTGTTGTTGCTAACTCTAGCCCATCTTTTATACGTATCTGTACAACTCTTTACTGTTTTAAGTGAGCTGAAATATAGATGATTGATAGCTTAACCTCTATGCTTGGAACGATTTATATGTCCTTTCAATTATCCTCGACTACCAAGACAGCGCACATTAACTGGGGGTTGTCTTCATTTTGGTTATGGACACATTTTTTTGGGTGATTCATTACCTGTTTCTGTTTTGAGCTGTATGCTCATATTGGTTAATGTAGGGATACATGGTTTATGTGTTGCAGTTTGTTTATTTTGTTTTTTTCCTAAAAAAATAACTCTTCTTTCCATCATGTGTGCTACTTTTACGAAACTGATTTGACCCGTCAGCTTGTCATGACTAGGGAGTTGAGGATTGGATTAAAGCTCCTAGTAGAAAATCGAGCTCTAGCCATCAGCCCAGGAAGTACGTAAAGCTTTCGAATGGCTCAAGAGTTAGTAGACAGATACATGAATCAGCTGCAATTGCAAATGCTGCCGAGCTATTTAAGCTAATTTTTCTAAGCACCTCGACAGCTCCTGAAGTGCCGACTTTACTCGCGGAAACATTACGGCATTATTCTGAACATGATCTTTTTGCTGCTTTTAACTACTTGAGAGAGAAGAAACTCATGGTAAAAGACTAGTTTTGTCTTTTGCCTATGCGTATTACTTTTTTAATCCCGCTGATTGTTTTCTTTGATGTCAGATTGGAGGCAACTGTAACAAGCCCTTTGTACTTTCACACCATTTCCTTCATAGTATTTCTTTATCTCCATTTCCTATGGACACTGGAAAAAAAGCCTCTAAGTTTGCTAACTGGCTTCATGAAAGAGAAAAGGATCTGATGGAGGAGGGCCTTGATGTTCCAGAAGATCTACAATGTGGTGAAGTTCTCAACTTATGTGCTCGAGTCTCTTTGGGTGAACTGTCTATTACCCCTTACTTACCCGCTGAAGGTGTCGGTGAGGCAGAAGACAACAGAACTTCCAAACATAAACCTGATACTGGGGAGCTTTCTGGTGTAAGCCTATCTAAGAAATCAAAAACTTCATTTGTCGGGGAGGGTGAGATCATCTCACGCCGAGAAAAAGGTTTTCCGGGCATTAAATTATGTTTGCTACGGGAAACAATCCCAAGATTACAGTTTATTGAATCATTCACATGTGCCTCCTCTCCTTTTGGTGCACAAAACCAGAGCATTATGTCATCTGTCATGGATGTTGACTGTATTTCATCACATTCTGATATAGAAGATCATGTGAGAGAAATATTTGATTCTGGGGGATCCATCCACCTCACGATCGATGGGAGTGAATCACCATGGGAAGCCATGGCAAGTTTTGCTGAAAATTTGGTGCCTTCATGCGGTGATGATGTAAAAAACTTGTTCTTTCATCCCGAGTCATTCAAAACACTTTATTTAGCCATTCAGAAGTCTGGCGACCAAGGTTTGAGTATGAAAGAAATTTCCCGAGTCCTAAATGTTCAAGGTATGCAAGTATTGCATATTCTTCATTATTGTACGAGTCTGAGTTTTTCTGCACTTTAGTAACTTCTATAAATGCAGAAGTTATATCATATTGATGATACAAAGTTTTTTTCAGATGAACAGGTGTTGGAAATTATGGTTGAGGTGCTTGAAGTATTTGGACGAGCATTGAAGGTTGGTTTATTGATTAATCATTATTCTTAATTGTTGCTAGCACAAGCTCTTTTATAGTTTTCAAGCTAGTTCATCAGTTCTTTCATAAATTACAGACTATTGTTCATTGATATCTTACACAAGATGTCATAATAATCAACGCAGGCTACCAAAATTATCTTTTTGGTTATTCAAAGTTTATTCTTTTAGTTAGTGTAAAACAAGAAAGAAATCTACTCTTTTAGTTTTCTTTTCTATTTTTTCCAGGGCCAGGGATGGTTTGTGGTTGTGGTGTGGAGGAGCTAACCTTATTTTGTGTTTGTTATTGCTCTTAATTTAGGTCGATGGTTTTGACTGCGTTCATGTAGTTGATTCGTTATTTCTGTCAAAGTACTTCTTGACCTCTGTTGCTGAAAATCGTCATGATTTTACTCACCTTCGAGGTCAAAAGAATAAAATTGAGAAGGAACATATGGCAATTGATGCTGTCCATCATATAGATGATGCTGTTGCGTCACAGAATTTGAATGACATGAATACCGATGAAGTGCACAGAGTCACTATTTTAAATCAGTCTGAAGATGTTGTGGACCTCCCTACTGAATTTCTTAGTGAGGATAAAATTACATGTCATAAGTGTTTTGAAAGTTCTCCGCCTAGAAGGAAGGAATTTAGGCCCTTGTTAACTTGGATGAACGGAGATGGTACCGTAAATGAACTTGTGTACAAGGGACTTGTACGCCGTGTTCTTGGTATTGTGATGCAAAATCCAGGGATATTGGAGGTAATTTTCTTTGTAGACAAGCTTGTGCTTTTTATTAGCTTAAAAGTTGCTTTGGTTTCTAGTATACCAGTCAAACTGCCAGTGCCTAAAATATTGGGAGCCTATCCTTTTAGAT
Organism: Primulina huaijiensis; assembly: GCF_012295235.1. Taxonomy (NCBI): domain Eukaryota; kingdom Viridiplantae; phylum Streptophyta; class Magnoliopsida; order Lamiales; family Gesneriaceae; genus Primulina; species Primulina huaijiensis. The sequence continues at coordinate 715,294 of NC_133318.1, read as the reverse complement.
TATGAGCAATGGTTGTGTTGCGGATGACCCTAGAAAAGTTTTTGCACTGGATGTCGTCCTTTTCCCTAGTTTGTGATTATCCTACACTTGTTTTTCATGTGAACTTACTCTTCCAAGTTGTCTGATAAATCCTTGTGCCCTCACTTGATTTTTTATTGGTTATCTATGATGCTATGTCGTGTGCAGAATCTTGAAACACTATTTCTTATTTTACATCTTGTTTTCTACAGGGTAATATCATAAAGCAGATGCATTGTTTGAATCCTCAGGTACATACACTTATTTCAAGCAAATGATGAAATTCTTCTGGGGAATCAACTTGTTCTATCCTCGCTAAATTTTGATTTATATTTTGAATTCCCAAGAATGTCATTACATTTTTTTGTTCATTATAGTCAACGAGCTTTCAGTTTCTTAAAGAATATGCTGATTTTAGTCAGTGTAGACAGGTTTACAAAAATGAAATTTATTTTCGTTTGTTACTGCTAAATTTTGAGTTGGATTAAACGCAATGTTGTGTCAACAAAATTTCCCTTGCTATTTCTTAAAGATTCTAGTTTTTCCCGGGTAGATTTATGATCAACAAATATGTAAATACTTCATCTGTAGAGGTGAACACCCTGTAAATTACAGCTCATTTGCAAAATTTCATTCATTTCAGAGCTGCAGGAAATTGTTAGAGATACTGATTATGGATGACCACATATTTACGCGGGAAATGCGCCAGACATCATCAAATCAGCCTCCTCCTATTCTTGGTTGCCTGCTTCGTGATTGCTTCACAAAATCGAAGAATTTCTTTGCCAATCCGTCTAGCTCCTACTTATTGTGAACCTGTAAGAAGGAACTGCCTTATTGGGATTTCATCTATAGAGATTGTTCATATGAAACGACTAAAAATTGACCTTTATTATCTTCTTATCATTTGAAAACGATGATTCCATAAAATAATTTAATATAGCATTTGTTCATTGATATGAGTATTAAATTGCAACACCGAATTCCCATGAAAATGATCTTTTAATATAAAAAAATACAGATTGTTCTGTCTTAGTTAGGAATGGCGTCATATCATCTTCTCACTGAATTGAATGTACCTAACAGCAAAGTAGGAAATATAATATAAATGTCATTCCATTTAGAAAATTGGATTAGAGATGTATAATTTGGCAAAATCAAAGGCCTTTTATCATTTGGCATTTTTTTTTTTGCAAAGCAATAGAGTTCCTGGTATTTGTTGAAGGCAATAGAACCTTGCTTGATGTTTTGCGTCATTGCAGGTACATTTTCTCACACATGTATCTCACATCAAATTTGATTATTCTAACAGATCGTCCAAGTACCCCGTAGCTTGGTGTTATGGGGAGTATAAATGGTAAGAATATTTTGGCTGCTGTTGGATTCAAATCCCCCTCTCTCTGCCCTCTGGTATTTTTCATTCTTCAATCATACAGTCTACTTTGTTAAAATTTCCTTTTCTAGGTTTGTTTCTTTCCTTTTGGTTTGTTTTTGTGACTAAATTTATTTTCATGTATACACGTAAGTAAACGTTATATATGAATATATGATACAGGGGATACTACTGCTGAAATCGATCCAACTTTTTCAGCGGGCCCAATAAGTGTGACTTACCACACATAGCCTTGTTAGGTTGCCAATTCTATGTGATTTTCAGTGAAGTTTTCCTAACCCCCCAATGTGGACAAACCCCAATCTCCATCTAAGTCTTCTAAATTATTGATTTGATGCACTGACCTATGACTCCATATGATGATTTCCGCTGTTATATGTTTGATATTTATTATCATGTTATTTCTTTTGACATTAAGCTATTCAATCTAATCAAATGATGTGTAGAAATCGTGTGTGAAACAACTTTATGTATCTAGCATTTCGCAAAATTGCTACATTAAAATGATGTCCAAATGACATTTAGTTCACACCCCATCAGAAAATAGCAAGTCCCTTTAAGTCTTCAACAATAAAAGAGACAATTCGTCTTGTCTCATGGCGTAAAAGAGACACATCTGAACACTATCAAGATTTTTAAAATAAGGATGGGGAAAAGCCCTTGTTGTTCCAAAGTAGGCTTAAACAAAGGGGTATGGACCGCAATGATTATGTTAAGATACATGGTGAAGGAAAATGGCGAAAGCTACCCAAGAATGCAGGTAAAAATAGGAATTTATCTTTATCAAATATGATTTTCTTTATAACAAAAGTAACCATTTTGGTTAAAATTTAGGTCTTAATAGATGCGGAAAAAGTTGTAGGCTTCGTTGATTGAATTATTTATGACCAGATATCAAGAGATGACATATGTACAGATGAAGAGGATCTTATTATCAGACTTCACAAGCTCCTTGGAAACAGGTAATTGTTTGGCTCGTTTTGTTTCTTATAAAGAAGCTTTATTGTGTCGCACTATTAAATGTACTTTAATCTTATGTAGATGGTCTTTGATAGCTTGAAGGCTTCCGGGCCGAGCAGACAATGAAATCAAGAATTACTGGAACTAGAACATTGCTCAGCGAGCTATTACTGATCCTAAGATGGCCAAACAATCCACCACGAAGAAAGAATGGCTATCAGCAAGCCAATCTCAACTTCCCAACAGCGTAGGATCACATGTAATACGTACGAAGGCGAAAAGGGCTTCTGAGGTCATTCCCGAAGTGTCGAAATTGTTAATTCACACAGGCATTTGGACAGTCCCAAGTTGAAAATCGTGAGGCAGAAAAGTTGGAATCTGATCATTTGGGCATGGTGGATTTCAAACTGGATGACAAGCTCTTTTCCGATCTATTCAGCACTGAGCTCTTCACATTTTCTGATCAGAAGCTGGATGAATGATGGATTGGGGGAGGATTTGGGGAGGATTCGCTCAATAACACAAAGCACAGCACCGGCTGTCCTTACTACAAATTCGTGTCAAATTCTTTGATGAAAATCATCAGGATCTTGATATGGGATCAATGATCATATAGATCCTGCGATTGGCTGGTTTCAAGATTGATCGACCGATTAAGAACAAATGAAGTTTATCGTTTCGTCTCCGAAGTCATTTCAACTGAGATGAAAATCGACGCAAAGGCATTTCAACAACAGATGAAACTCAACGTAGATCTTGATAACGAGTCAGTGACTGAGGCTGAACTTTCACATGTATTGGTTGAGTTCGATATTGATATGGTTGTTCTACAATTAATAACAAGATGGGAAATTTTCTGCAACATTATCTTTGTGAGAATGTTGAGATAATGGATCAAGATTTAGAAATTTTTGTCTGATATCATATTTGTGATCAATACAACCATAAAAAAATTATGCATTCGTTTAATATCATTTCTGTTTATAGGGTGAATTTGGTGGGATGAAATTGCTGAAACATGCACTTATAGAGATTATTTACTGATTTATGGGGAAGGACCGTTGACAGTGTATTTAGATTAGTTGATTGGATGATGAAGAATTTTATTAAAATTCGTTCTCCGCATTTGGAAAAATTCTTTGTTTGCAGCCAACAAAAAGACCCTCTTACTTGTCAATTTTGTTTTTCGTTGATAGATATTTCAAAAGAACCCTAAAAAATAGGTGGAGAGGTTTTCATAAACAAAATTACCATGACTAAGGAAAAATATAAAAACAAAATATGTCTTATATTTATTAAAAAAAAGTTTAACTCTAAGTGAACATCAACAGATATATTTATGCATTAATTAAAATTAAAAACAATATATTATTGTTTAAAATCATAAAATTTATGGTTAATTTTCAATTTTCAAATTTTTTATTATATCGTGAATCACATTAGAATTTTGGAAAGTTTAAGACTAAATATATCGTAATTTCGAGTTGAAATTAAAATATATTTAGTTTTAAAATAAAAATAATACTCCACAAAGTATATTTCATGTCAAGTCAATTATTATATAAATTTTATGCAATAATTAAAATTAAGCTATATTCATTATAATTGTATTATATAAAATATAAAAGTGTAGGGATGGATAAAGTTTTCATTATGAATCGTCAACTTGGTTTTTCATTGTATATATTTAACAAAAACCAGTGTTCTAAAAAGTTCGCTTAAGCTTGAAGCTCGGCAAAAACGCCCCGCTTCGGAGAAAGCGGAAAAAAGCGTAATTAAGATGTTTAATTAAGCGTGCTTAAGCACAATTAATCGCATCTATTTATTTTTTAATTTTTTTATTTTGAAGGTATGTCTTTTTATTTTAAAATAATAAATTAGGTTTATGATTTAGATGTTTATTTTTTAATTTTAATTATGATTAAGCGTGTCTGATAATGATTTGACAAATATTTAACATTTTTAATATGGTCTAGTTGAAAAAACAAATAAAGATTGTAATTTTGATATTTTTATATTTTATAAATATGAGAATTAATGCATCAGACTTAAATTTATCATATTTATGTATTATTTTATCTATTTATTGGTTTGAGATAATTACAATTACACTAAATATAAAAAACGCTTTTTCACGCTTAAGCATGTGCTAATCTCGCTTAAGCTTGAAAAGCTTGGAGCTCGACATCCGCGCTTCGGGGCGCTTCACGCTTTTTAGAACCTTGACAAAAACACATAAAAAATGACCAGAATGTTTCTTTAAAAATAAAAGTAAATTATTAACATAGGAAAAATTGAAAAATATCATATGTTTTCTTGGAAATGAGAGATATTTGAAGAGATTTGCTAAAAATAATGATATATGGTTGAATATTTATATAAAGATTTTAAAATTTTCATTTTGGAAAATTAGAAATAAATATCTTAAATATTTCTTAAAATTATTTTCCTTAATAGATTCCTTGATAGCCTGGCGTGGCCTGTGAATTACGATCACTTAATTTAAATTTCACTTACGACAAAAAATAAATATTTTTTTTAAAATTTTCATTGCAAGTAGATAAATTCAAAATATCTGATTTAGTGTTTAAAAATATATGATATTTTTAGACAATTACAAAAAGAATATGTCTCTTGTGAGACGGTTTCACGAATCTTTATCTGTGAGGCGAGTCAACCTTACTGATATTCACAATAAAAAGTAATACTCTTAGCATAAAAAATAATATTTTTTCATGGATGACCCAAATAAGATATCCGTCTCACAAAATACGACCCGTGAGACCGTCTCACACAAGTTTTTACCTTATAAAAATGAATATTCATACTTCAAAATATGTGACTGAAGTAAAGAATATATCAAACTCATGAGAAGAAGCTTGTATAATTATTCGAGATTAGACAAATGAATGACATTAGTCTATAAGTGTGAAACATGGAAATAATACAAACTTTTTTGAAAGTTGGCAAAAATATTGAAACTCGTAAATGACTTTTACCTATTATTAATGAAGCAATTGATAAACAAATGCATATTTTCAAAAAGCCAAAATATTCAATTAACGTGACATGATCCAACACCCAAAATGATAGTAAAACAACAAAAAAAATCTAAAATGAAGATGATGAAGATATACATTGGAAAAAAAAAGATACAAACTATTAATATAAAAAATTACAAGCGCCTATAAAAAAGATGAAAGATGTTTCATATAATGAGAAAATAATAGGTAAAAAATGTGAGGTCCAGATATTATAATTACAATTAATTATTAAACAATATTAATTGAATTTAAATCGGCAATAAAAATGATTTAAAATACTTAAAAATGAGCCCCAAAGATCGAAAAATTTCGACATAATCTCTTTGTAAATAAAACATAAAAAAATTTAAAATACAAGTAAAAAAAATTGACTCAAGGACTATGCTGCAGTATTCATAAACAACACACAAGTACAAACCAAACACAAATCAACAATTCACAGGCATTAGTTCTGAAAGGATGTTGTCGAACAAGAAATAAATTATGATGTGTGTATCAGAAGTTAGTATTGTGCTCGGATGTTGTATACACATCACACAACATGCAGCAGAAATTAATTATTAACACACAAATTTAATTTTAATGAATAAACACCAGATTTAAATTATACACAAGTACAAATACTTGTGCAATGCCTCATGGAAAAAATTCACTAGAAAAATATGTAAATTGTTTACAACAAAACAATACTAATGAGAATAACAAAAACAAATTACTTGACACTCCAATGAATTAAAATGCATCAAAAACTCAAAGTAAATACTAGATGCATGAAACAAAAAGTCGTATTGCTTAAAAACCAAACAAAACCACTCTTCTCCCAACACTTCACGCAGTGTTGTTCTTGAGCCTTGTCAACACCAATCAACAACACGGTATATGTGAATCAATCACCCAAATTCTTCAACATAAAAATGTCCAACTCTGAACTTTGTGTGAGTTCAAAGAAAAACTCCAGCAGCTCTCCTCTATGCAAAAGTAATTCCCGTTCTTCTCCCAGTATTTCGTATATATAGATAGATATTCATATCTTGACCTAAATATCTTTCCATAAAACAAATCCTACAAACATGAAATTTTTTTTTATTAAGAATAAGACTATATTCAAATATAAGATATTATATCTTAGGGATAAATACCAAAAACAAATCATGTAGGATAAAATACCAAGAATAAATTATTATGGATTAAATCTCATTATTAGCTCAAGTCAAATTTGTCTAGAAATGCAAAACACTTATTTTTCAATTTAGATAAAAAAAAAACAAAGATTAATTAAGAATAAAATATTCAACCGACAAGGCTCACAAAGACATAAATTAAATCCAGACTCACCATAACAACTGCGAAAACCAAACAAATACACGAGGAATCTCCCTGATAAATAGATTCTATCATAAAACTGATCAGACTCCAAAATAATAAAAATGGACTAAATGAGAGATTTCAACTCTGAAAAGCAAGTAATCATATCTCAATCACGAGCTTCACTAGCAGAACTTCCGCCCGGTGCTGCACAACTACTAGGATGACCTAACATGGTGCCCAACAGCAAGCACAGTAACACCCATTATAAAACACCGATGTTAAGATTCTGGTATGAAATAGTTAAACAACAATAACGATAATAATAAATAATGCATAAACATATAATAAAATGAAATATGCAATACATGAACATGGCTCAATAACAAAAAGAGAATATGAGCAAATAAACGGTACAATAACTACACGAATAATGCTCGAGCAACAACACGCAAGAGAGCTACATCGTCATCCACTTAACCCATCAATACCAAGTATGCGAGGTATTTGGTATGCGAGGTATGTCATGTTGTGTCCAATAAATACTCACGCGACTAAACGTCAATATAATGCATATAAATCGACGAAAAAGAATTAAATCGGAGGGACGACTCTCCCCAAAATCGGCAGCCTACACTTGAACGAATAAGTGCTGAAATCGAGCTCAATATTCCTCTAGAATCGAAACTAGTATATGGATAGCAGCGACAACAGGTGTCTCACGGCGGTGCAAAGGATAGAGCTCACTAGAAACTCGTCAAGGCAGCTCTGAACTCGACTAAAATTCGGATGAAACACAAGAGAAATGTCGGGCTTGGATTAAACAGGTCGAGAAGTACCCAAGAAATCAAACCCAACTTTCACCTAAATCGAATCAAGAACTCACACCAACCAGCTCGCGAGCAAGACTCATGCCTGGCTTCGATTCAGCTTCTATATTCTTCGCTTTAGGTCACAAATGGAATGGTGAGGTATCGGGCTACCTGTTGCGGTGTTCGTAGCTCCATTTCGTGGTGACGACGGCGACTAGCTGGTGAAAGGAGGGAGACGACGGGAACATGGGAGTAAGAAAGCTTAATGGAATGGCTTGTTCTTCTTTTCATTTTCCTTTTTTAGGCCATCTCCAACCACAAAATCTATTTTGGTGCAAATTTTACACTAAAATAGTACGATTTCTGCACCAAATACAACATCCATCTCCAACTCATTTACTTAAAAAAAAAATATTCTCGAAATATTCTTTTTAATTTACATATATTAATTATTATATTTTATTTAATATATTTTTAATTATGACTAATGTTTTATTATTAATAAATTTATATAATAATATTTAAGTTTATAATTTAATTATATATTATAATTTAAATTATATATAATATGAATTAATATACGAAAATTATTTAAAATGAAAAATATGAATACAAATTCAAACATAATATAAATACAACTTCAAATATAATAAGAATACAATTTCAAACTTTTGAATGACTATATTCATCCCATAAATGATCAATTAAAGCATTTCGTAATGCGAAGTGAGCATCTTTGTCTTTTATTCTTTTATATCGACTGAGAAATTCTTGAAATTTGATATGCTCATCAACAGTCATTTCTACGTCCGGAGTTGGTGCTCCTCTTGCATATTGAATGGGTGCACAGAGGTCACGTTCATCTTCGATACTCATATTGTGCATTATGATACATGATTTCATTATGTCATGTAAATGACGTTTCTTCCAACCACGTGCTGGGGATGCCACAATTGCAAATCGTGATTGAAGAACGCCAAATGCGCGTTCCACGTCTTTTCTACAAGATTCTTGTTTCATTGCAAAATATTTCTTTTTCGGACCCCTTGGATCATGAATACTTTGCACAACAGTTTACCATTTCGGATAAATACCATCAGCTAAATAATATCCCATATCATATTCTTTTTGTCCAATTCTATAATGAGCAGTAGGAGCAATACCTTGTGCAAGGTTGGAGAATAGATCGGACGCCTCTAAAACATTTATGTCATTATTGGATCTGGGCATACCAAAATATGCATGTCATATCCAAAGATCGTAATCAAATACAGCTTCTAAAATGATTGTTGGAGAACCACTATGACCTGCATATTGACCTGCCCAATCCGTGGGGCAATTTTTCCATTTCCAGTACATATAGTCGAGACTTCCCAAAATTTTAGGAATACTCGTTGTTCACCAATATACAGTAATCTGGCAACATCATTGGATGCAGGTGATATCAAGTATTGTTCAGCAGAAACTTCCACTATAGCCCGACAAAATCGTTGCATACACTCAATTGCAGTAGATTCTCCAATTTTGATATATTCATCAGTAGCATCCGTGGGTAAAGCATATGCTAGAATTCGCAATGCGGCTGTCGTTTTTTGGATTGTCGATAGACAAAACGGCCCCACACAATCATTTCGTTGTGTGAAATAAGCATCATGATTCTTTGCCGCAACAACGATACAAAAGAACAAATTTCGAGACATTCAAAATCGTCTTCGAAACATTGCTTCATTATATGTTGGATTCTCAGCAAAGTAATCATTGAACAAATTACGATCAGCGGTTTCCCGATCACGATGGATGACTACGTGACCTGGAATTGAACCCTTGTGTGTTCCTTGCTCTTCTTGGATGATGTACGCAACAACCAACTCTTGCTCTTGAGCTATAACATTTAAAATTTCTTTTCTTTTGTTTTCAAAATGCTCAACAACATTCACACAATCTTTTTGTGTTTCATCTTCATTTTCCGATAATGAAGATGAGCTCAAAGACGATACATGAGATTGGAAATCAGAATTCATTTTCAAGATAGTGAGAATGTAAAAAGTGTGGTGTGGGAAAATAGGATAATTCGATCACATTATATAATGGTTGTTAAGGATATGAAATTTAGATGGATTATATTCCTATCTACATCAAGAGCGTTGGATTAGATTTACTATCTAGATTAGGTTTTTTTTAAAAATAATTTAATTTTTAAAATTTATTTCAAAAATACTTTAAAAAAAAAGTTTGCAAGAATACCTCAATCCGTTCTTACGGAGCGCCGACGCTGCTCACGTGGAGCAGCGTCCGTGCTTACGAAGCACGAACGCTGTTCCACGTGAGCGACGAAATATTTTAGCGACGGAATATATATCCAAACCATCGCTAAAATTAAATTAGCGACGGTTCAACAACCGTCGCTAAAATTAAATCAGCGACGGTTTAAATACCGTCGCTAATTTAACCGTCGCTGAAATGGAATCAGCGACGTTAAACCGTCGCTCATTTTAGCGACGGTTACAAACCGTCGCTAAATGCCAAAATATGCCACAACAGCACGCCGCAGATAATCTTGAACTTTCAACGGCTTGCATCTTTGCAGCGTGCAATGTACGCTACGGAAAGAGAATTTTCGCGCTGCGAAAAGTCATTTTTGTTGTAGTGAAGACAGAGAAAAAAAACAGACAAGAAATTCATCAAAAAATAAGTTTTTCATGGCTTATCAACCAAAAGAGGCTGCGAATCTGATGATGCCAATCTTGAAATGATCATGGAACCAAAATTGGTGCTTCCTGGGACGGTGGAGAAGTCGTAAGACTAGGGTATCTCAATTGAATGTTCATTTTCCTCAACATCATTCTGTGGTCGAATGTCATGTACAAGATGCTGCGGACCAACATTAAGAAAATTTGTAAAACCGTGTATGTTCGACCAAGACGGAGTCTGAAAATCCTGCTGACCAAACAAACCAAAGTCAGCCATCCCTGAATCATTGAAAAAACCAGGTTGAATAGTAGATGTTCCTGAAAAAACTTATTTCTTGATGAATTTCTTGTCTGCTTTTTTTCTCTATCTTCACTATAACAAAAATGGCTTTTCGCAGCTCGCAAATTCTCTTTCCGCAGCGTACATTGCACGCTGCAAAGATGCAAGCCGTTGAAAGTTCAAGATTATCCGCGGCGTATATGTGCACGCTGTTGATATAATTATCCGCAGCGTGTGATGAAAGTTCAAGCAGGTTGATATTTATGCATTTAGCGACGGTTAGTGACGATTTTTAAACCGTCGCTGATTCCATTTCAGCGACGATTTTTTAACAGTCGCTAAAATTAGCGACGGTTTTTGAACCGTCGCTGATTGAATTTTAGATCGTCGCTAATTTAATTTTAGCGACGGTTTTGTTATATATTCCGTCGCTAAAATATTCCGTCGCTTACGTGGAGCAGCGTCCATGCTTCGAAGCAGCGTCCGCGCTCCGTAAGAACGGATTGAGGTATTCTTGCAAACCTTTTTTTTAAAGCATTTTTGAAATTAATTTTAAAAATTAAATTATTTTTAAAAAAAACCCAGATTATTACCGTTGGATGGATTATATTCCTATCTACATCAAGATCGTTGGATTAGATTTTCTATCTACATCATGGTCGTTGGATGAATTCTATTCCTATCTACATCAGGACCATTGGATTAGATTTCATATCTAGATCATATCTTTTGGATGGATTACTGTAAGGTCCAGGAATTTAATTACGTAAACTGAATGCATGCAATCTAGGATTTTATTTTAAATTATGTGTATAATTATTTTTATGCATAATTCATGCATGATAGTAATGATTTCACGAAATTTTAAGGTTCATGTATTATAGATTTTTTTGTTGCATTTCGTGCTCGAACGAGGAACGAAGATCGGATAATTATCAGAAAATTATTTTTATTAGATGATTAATTTTTATTAATAAATATAAGATGTTTTAAAGGTATTTTTCAAGAATTGGGCTTTGTTGGGTATTTTTACCCGCCAGAGCATATTTTTCAGCGGTACGCAAATTTTATCGAAACAAAGAACTTTTGAGGGTTCGGGTAATATTTTCAATAACTTTCCAACACAAAATATTTTTTGGGAGTATGTTTGGATTTAATGGGCCTACTTTTAAGTTTATTGGGCTTAAAATTCTTTTAATTCTTTTTAATTTAAAATAAGGGTCCATTAACATATTAGATAATTATTTTATTAATACATATTGACCCTACACCATTATCACTTTCCCCAACAGCCGACATCTCTTTTAAAAATTTCCTTATCCTCGGTTTCAGAATTTAAAACTAGCTGGTGGCCTTGGAGCGCCCTAAGCGCATTTTATCATGTTTTTAAAAGTTTATGCATCATGTTTATGATTTTTTTTATATAAAATTATGATAAATACGGTGCATGCTTGGTTTAAAAGGAAAAATTACGTATATGCATGTTTTATTAAGTGGTGAATATGATGATGTTTTTGAATGATGGAAATTGGTTGTGACTAATACGATGATACGATGATATGTTTGGAGATATCGTGAGGGAAAAGACCCCAGAAGGAGCCCGTTTACGGGAGAAGACCCCAGAGGGAGCCCGACGATCGTATTTCTATTGACATGATATGATGATATGATAGGCCAAGGCTTAATGGACGGGTGAGAGTGTCGCTGATGTCCCCGCCGCCCGGTACCATGGTTATACGTAGATGGATCCATCGATAGAGCTGATACAAAAGTCACAACTAATGAACTGAATTCAATTAAAAAGAAAATGTATACGTATATGATGACATGAGATGACTTGCTTTGACACGATATGATTTTATACAACACGCTTACATTTGATTTTAAGTTCATGAAAGATATGTTGAGTATGATATTTTTCACTGCTGTGTGCTATGTATATGTACTTGTTATTCCTGGTACAGGTGTGTTGAGTCTTTAGACTCACTAGGCATGTGTGATGCATGTGAGCTTCATGAAGAGGAGACTGTAGATGCCGAACTCTGAGTAGGCAGATCTGATGCGGTGACACGATCCGAGGACCGCACATTTACGATTTCATGTTATTGAGAGGATATGAGTATTTTATACGCTGTTTTATTTTACTATGTGATGTTAGGATTTTACTCGTTTTTAATCCGCTATATTATTATTGGTAATTGCTTATGAAAATTTCTAAATGATGTTTTTAAGTAGGATTGTATGCATGCGATTTAGTTAAATGTTTATTTTCAAATGAGGTTTTTTTTTAAAAAAAAATCTGCGCTTTTAAAATGAGTAGACGTCACAATTACATTCCTATCTACATCAGGACCGTAGGATTAGATTTCCTATCTAGATCATGACCGTTTGATTAGATTCCAATATCATCTACAAAAGGACCGTTAGATCAGATTACATGTAATCTTGACCCTTTGACCAGATTACAATCTTATCATCTTTTCATTATAAATTAACTATATTCAGATCATAAAATCATAACACCTACAATCTCAATCTTATTATAATTTTCCAAGCAAGCTAATGGCATCCAATGCTAGAACTGCTTCTTACCTCGTTGAAGAAGATAGGATTCTATGTCATGTATATCTTTACATAACACAAAATCCTATCATAGGTATCAACCAATCCAAAGACCAGTTTTGGACTCGTGTCGAAGAAGCTTACAATGTCACCAAACCAAACTCTCTACAACTACGTAACAAAAGATCACTGCATGTCGCATGAAAGTTGTACTCTGTCACATTGGAAGATTAAGAGGATGCATTCGCCAAATTGAAACTCTCAAACCCAGTGGTGCATCTGAAGAGGATATTTTAAGTATTTTTATATAGATTATTTTTTTTTACTATTTTAAACTCTTACACGAGTCGTGTATTTTCGTGCAGTTCAATAGAGCGAAAGATCTGTTCATACAAGATTCTAATTATAGTAAAGGATTCAAATTTGATCATGTGTGCCCTATTATGAAAGATAATTGAAAAATTCTCAAGTGACGTCAATCCATCGAGTCCAGTACCTAAAATTCATGTCACAAATTTGGATTCGTCATAGTCAGAAACTCAGACACCAGAGAATCCAATATCAAGTTCTCCTGGATTGCATTCCTTTTCAATTAATTTAAGCAGTGATGAAAATGCAGGTGACACTTCATCCGAGCGACCTATTGGAGTTAAAAAAGCTAAATTAAAAATAGATGACAACATTTCAGAATTATTATCTACGATGAAACAAGGACATCACAATCTTATGAATATACTAGAAAAGGGCTCCACTGAACTTCATCAACATTATGATATTCAAATGTTAAAATTGCCAAATGATAAATTGAAATTGGAAAATCAACAAAAGAAAATTGAAACTCGACAACAAGAAATGGCATTGGATGCCCTTTAAGAGGAGAATAGAGTTTTGTACACGGATTTAAGCACAACTGACGATCCAGAAATGCGTGAAATAGTTCGAATTGAACGAGAAAAAATTATGCAAAAAAGAGAAAGACACGGACAACAAGATGTTGACACGTTTGGAAAATATTTGGGAGATTTTGGAGAATCCGGATCAAATTTACCAGATTATTGATTATCTAGTTTGTTTTTCTTCTAAATGTATTTCCTTTCGATTACTGTGTTCGTATTTGCATTTGTATTTGAATTATGTGTTTCAAGTTGTATTTGTATTTCAATTTATTTATGAATTATATTGTTATATTAATTTTTTGCATTTGTATTAAAATTATATTAATTATAAATCATTAAATCAAATTAGTCCTTAATTAATAATAATTAAAATAAATAAATAAATATTTTAAAAGTCAAAAATTATTATTTTTAAATTTATATGATTAAATATCTAATTATTAAAATAGTAACATAAATATTATACTATTATTTAAATAGTATTTATAATTTTTAAAACAAATAAATATAATAAATAAAAATTAAAAAAATTAAAAAAATAAAAAAGAAACAAACCCCTGCGTCAAATTTGACGCAGGGTTTGACGTAGGAGCTCTGCAGGGGAGTGAGGCTGCGTTATTTTTTCAAAATAGCGCATCCCCCATTGGAAGAGATATGTTGCACCAAAATGATGTTTTACACTATTTTGGTGCAACCTTTGGAGATGTCCTTATTCGGCAATTGTGTGTATATATACATTTTAATATTAATTAGCTAGTTAATAAAAATAGTAACACATGCCTATTTAATCTGGTTTTGAATTTTTATACTCTCGTGTGTTATTTAAATATCCAGATATATTTTATATCGTATTAACTTCGATATTCTAAAATATATATTTTTAATACACTTTCTGAATTCATTTGACATAATTAATTATTTTAATTAATCAACTTAATAATGATTCTAATTATGTCAAATTATCGGATAATTAATTACAAAGACTTACAAAAAATAAGAAAAAACATAAAAATATCGAGATTATGATATGATAAATTAAAGAGAATCAGAAACAAGTACATGTTTTAATACATATCATATATGTATGATATAATACAATTAATGTGTTAATGCACTCTATATTTGTTATATCAAATTCGGAACAAAATAAATCAAAAATTGATGCGACATTAATTAATTTGGATAGTTAACTTTTACCAAAACAACGTTCTTCAACGTGCAACACATCATTTTTTTTTAATTATAGTTATGGTGTATATAATTACAAGATAAATTTGGTTTCTTCTATTTAACTATTTAACATTTTTTTTGAACTCATAGATTTTAAATGACTCAACTCAAACGTAAATAAGTAGAAGATAAAAATACCAAATGAAGTGTTGTGATATTTAAGTTTTGGCGACGAGCTTGTTGTAAGGAATTAAATCAAGATTAATAAATTCAACACTTAAAAAAATTCAGTAGTCAATAGCCGAGAATCAACTAAGTTTTTTGGAGAATACAAAAATTAATGGAGAAACAATTACTGAACACATCCACATACTGCTGAATTTTGACAACAATCATTTATGAACATTGAATATATCATCGTACTTATTGAAGCATAAAATCAAAAGAAAAGAACATTAGAAAAATGTTGAGCACTCTAGTTAAAGAGGCCACATTCTGAATGATTGGAGAGATAGTGTCAAGTATTTTGTTAGACTTAACCTAATTGTGGCGATGAGATTTAAAACCAGCAGATCTCTAGTTAAAATCAGTAGGCAATATAAAAGCAGTAGTCTTCAGCTAACGAAACCAGAAGCAGAACTTAGCTTTAACAGACTAGAAAACCAGAAGTAGAACTCAGTCTAGACTAGAGTAACTTAACGTCTTTTGTGCAAACATAACTAGTTTTGAATGTTACCGTTACTTTACCAAGTACTAGCATTAACTGCATCATTAAATGGTGTACGAAGTTATTTATTACGTCTTACCAAGTTTAGTATGAAAACAAGACTGACTGTGTCAAAGCTTTCTGCAAGACCCTTTTCAAGTATTAAAGCTGATTTTATCAGAAGTCCAAGAAGCCGTTTTGCATATAGTCGTTGGGTGCAAGACTTCTATAAATATACAAGAACGACGTCGATAACACAACACCGATTACATTCTTTACGAACATCAATTTGAGCACTTAGAACGACTTATCTTACTAAAAGCTCAATTTACAAGAAAAGCAGTACACGCCTCCTATCTTACATCTGATCCTTGGAGATCATTTTGTACTGCTGTTTCTTCTCATCTTCAAAGCTATACACCTTACGATAATTTTCGAAGAAGAGTTTGTAATCTGGAAAAGAGTCTTTTCCAGAACCTTGTTGTATTAAACTATTGTGTTGAGTTACTAATAGTTTCAGTAGGCAAAGGATAAGTCCTGCTGAAGTGGGTGTGTACAAGTGTTGTACTGTAAAATCCAAAGTCTTTTAGTGATACCTTCTGGAAACAGAAGAAGGGGAGACGTAGAAAATTTTATCTTCGAACTTCCAGAAACAACTACTGTTCTACTGCATACTGTTATTCCTATTTTCACCTTATTCCATCGGATTGTTTCCGCGCTTATTATTGTGATCTGCTGGACTTACGCTTGAACAAGAACAGCTACAATCTCTAACAGGATTCTAACACCCTTTGCAAAACTATTCAAAAAAGAAAGAGTTTATTCACCCCCCTCTAAACTCGACATCGATCCCCAACATATTTAATGTCACTTTCTACTTTTGGAGCATGCCAAATTATATTTGACAATTTGGACAATGTATTAATAATCTTGATATGACCAATTTATAGCAGTTCAGATCCGAATGTTTGAAATCATCTATATAAAGTCATATCATATTCAGCAAGTAATGACACACATAGCATGAATATATCTCATTATTCAGAAGTATTGCAAAAATATATCAGAAGCATACTCATAAAAGCTTTATCATATCTTCTAAAAGATCATCTTGTGTCATATTCTACTATCTTTAATCTCACTATTGTATTAGTATTTAGATTAGATCTTTGTAACTGACAAAAAAATATTTCTCAGCAGAAGTAATGTGTAAGTTGTAAAGAAGTTGATACTAAGAGTTTCAATAGGCAGTATTATGTGCTACCGAATTGGACGTTTACATAAGTTGTAAATGTCAAAGTCTTTTACCGAATACTTTCTCGAAACAGAAGAAAGAGATACATAAAAGACTTCTATCTTTCGAACTTCTAGAAACAATCACTTTGTCTTTTCATTACTTTTATTACTTTTCATCAATTGCATACTGATATTTGAAGGTCGAAATCAGATTTCTGCAATTAATACAAGTAGAGGTCGTCTGAAGAAAAGAAAATTCAAAATACGTAATGCTTTATTCATTCTTTCTAAAGCACCACCACCGATCCTAAGATTAAGTAATTTATTTCCATTATTTTCAAAATTGAATCCTATTTTACTATAGAAATTGAGAATGAAAAAAATTTGTATATTATAATTTAAGATTATATTATAACGAGTTTAATAAAGTACAAAATTTTAAAAATATAGTTATTTTTTAACTGTATTACGATGTTCATTAAGCAGTTTAAATCGATAAACCAACTAGTCCGTAAATTTTAGTTTATCTGGTTTGCTTTTTCTATCCCATTTTTGATAAATTCAATTTTCGGTTCGGTTTTTAAAATTTAAAAACTGTCAAAACCGAAATCGACTAGTTTACACATAATATATACAAGTGTATCGATAAACAAAACATACAATATTTTTTATAATTCATTTGTGCTATATTTAAATGAGGATCAAAATGTAATAATAAGAAATAGTGAAGGACTAAACTGTAGTTTTGATATATAAATTAAAAAATAAATAGAAAACAGAGAAAAAAGAGAAAATAGGATTTGAACCTAGAACTTGATGCTTAGGAAACAAAAGCTCTATCCACTAAGTTACATGTGACTTACATTAAAGTTTTAACACTTTATTACTACATTTAATTATAAAAACATGCAGTGACACCAAAAACTAGTTATTCTAAAGATTTCAAATTTAATAATATAGTATAGATTTTTGTAATTAAAAGTTTTATGTAATTTGTTAAAATAAGTAAAAGGTAATATTTACGTATTCAAAATATCATCGAACTTGAAATCGAGGCTATAGGGCCTGTTGTGGAGATGGACATGGGAGTGAACGGTGTTTTCATGGGACGATTCGCAAGAATACATATATTCATCAATATCACACAACCGTTGAGAAAGTGTATTCGTGTTAATGCGATGAGAGATGAAGATGATATATTCATATTACTTGTCTATGAAAGAATTCCTGATTTTTGCTACGCATGTGGAGAGGCTGGGACATTTTTTTTGAGAATGTGACGATCCATATGGCATACAAGGGGAACCTTGCATATGGTGTCTGGACGAGAACTTCGAGTCATTTGGTTGGAAATATGACGTCCAGGGGGAGAGGGAAAAGAACAGAATGTACTGGTAATGGGATTAATAATCATGATGATTCGGAGCAACAACCCAAGCAAACCTTAATTAATTTGGCCCTGGCTAGGAAATCAGTTGTGACAACTGTAGGCCTCGAAAGGGAGAGTAATTCAACAATGATGCATACTGATCTGATCAAGGGGCCGAATGATGCGGATGATAGGACTCCACAAGTTGCATCATTAAACTTGGTGGCAGCGAAAACCCCAACAAATTCTCAGCCTATAATGCAATTAGTGGTATCAGAGGTAGCTGTACTAAGGAGTGATGGGATAAATTTGGACCAAGGAAATGGGTTTGGATCGAAACAGTGGAAGAGACGGGCTCGGGAAAAGCACAGGGAGGTGTCAGGAAATGCAGGGGTGTTGGAGTCCAATTCTTCTTCAGGGGTTAAAAGGAATGCATAGGTAGATTCTGATACATTTGAAAAAGAGTACTCTAGCCCTATTAAGAAAAGGGCAAAGAGAGTAGAGGAGATCTTTGATGCTACTGATATAGCGGCGGTGGTTGCACCGCAACCCCGTCGACAACAATGAATCTCATAGTTTGGAATACCCGGGGACTTGGTAAGCCACGGGCATTCCGGGAATTGGGGTGACTTGTCACCGAAAAGAAACCCACCATCTTATTTTTTAGTGAAACAAAAAAGAGAGAGGCTTCTTGTTGATGGTGGAAATATAAGATGGGATTCTCGGGATGTTTTATGCTGGATTGTCGGGGAAGGAGTGGTGGTTTAGTTTTATTTTGGAAGAAACCAGTTCTTTTTTCGATCAAATCTTACTCATCTGAGCATATAGATTGTCTGGTCCATGAAACACATATAATGTTGCAGTTTACAGGATTCTATGGACATCCCAAAACTTCTCTCCATCATTTCTCATGGGAATTATTGTATCGTCTTACAGATGTCTCGGAGCTCAGGGATATACCTTGGCTAGTGGACGGGGATTTTAAAGAAATATGCTTTGACAGTGAGAAATTGAGAGGAAATAAGCGGGCACCGACTCAGATGCAAGCTTTTCGAGAAGTTCTTGATTTTTGCGAGCTTCAGGATCTTCATTGCAGCGAGGAATTCTTTACATGGGCGAACCGCAGTGAATCTAACATTATTATCTTTGAGCACCTGGATCGGTTTGTGGGGACTTGAAGTGGCGTCTTCTTTTCCCTACGCGACTTAGAGCACATAGAGAAAAATTTAATGATCTCAGGACTAGCTCCAAGTGGATCGGTAATACAACACATATTAAGGATCTAGAAACAGAGATTGAGGATCTTGCTACAAAAGAGGATATATACTGGAGACAAAGGAGCAGAGAATCTTGGCTTCAGGATGGGGATCGTAATACACGGTATTTCCATTCTAAAGCTTCCCTTCGTATAAGTCAGAATACCATAACAGGTTTGGTATCAAGCCACGGGGACTGGTGATCAGAAGAGAGAGGGATATCAGAGATTGTGATGGATTATTTTGAGAGTCTCTTTTCATCTGGCAAGCCTAGTGCAAATGATATTAGAAGTGTTATTGATTCAATTGTCCCGAAAGTGGATGCTCAGATTAACCAGATTTCGTGTGCTCCTTTTACAGAAACAGAGATTAGACGAGCTCTCTTTGATTTGCATCCGGACAAAGCCCCTGGTCCGGATGGTTTTTCTAATTTGTTCTTTCAGAAGTTCTGGGATGTTGTTGGGCAAGATGTTTCAAAAGAAGTGCTCCGAGTACTCAGTGAGGGTGCATCTGTAGAGGCTTGGAATGATACCCTTGTCACTCTTATACCAAAAGTAAAAGACCCGTTACTCATTAAAGATATTAGGCATTAGCCTGTGCAATTTATGTTACAAAATTGTCTGTCGATCCCTCACCAATCGTCTCAGGCCTATTCTCTCGAATCTTATTGATAAATCCTAGAGTGCTTTTATCCCAGGGCGTCTAATTGCTGACAATATTATTGTGGGATTCGAAATTTTACACTGGATGAGGAATAGAAAGGCTGGACGCAGTGGTTATGTTGCACTAAAACTGGATATGAGTAAAGCATACGATCGAGTCGAATGGGAGTTCATAAGGCAGATGATGGTATGCCTAGGCTTTGATGGAAGCTGGATTGCCAGGGTGATGAATTGTGTTACTTCAGTATCGTACTTTTTTATAGTCAATCAGGATGTGGTGGGCCTTATTACACCAAGAAGAGGGTTACGCCAAAGAGATTTTCTTTCTCCTTATTTGTTCGTATTGTGTGCACATGGCCTTTCTACTCTTTTTAGTGTGTATGAAGCTAGGGGTTTATTCAGGGGCGTTAAGATTGCGCCTTTCTTTTCCATCAGTGTCACATCTTTTCTTTGCAGATGATAGTCTGGTATTCTTCAGAGCGACTATACAGGAAGGAGAACGAGTTAAAGAATGCCTATCGTAATATGAAAAGGCATCCGGGAAACTCATTAATTATGATAAGTCAGCTCTCTCTTTTAGTCCTAATTCTAGTCCAGCTCTTTTGGCCACGATTAAGACTATATTGACTATCCCTGTGGTTCATCAACATGATCTTTACTTGGGCCTACCCACGGTGTCAATGCGCAGTAAAAGGCTTCAATTCAAATATCTGGTTGAACGAGTGGCTAAACGGAGCCAAGGCTGAAGTCATAAATGGTTTTCTACCGGGGGGAAAGAGGTTCTGATCAAGTCAGTCTTACAAGCGATTCCCACATTTGCGATGTCATGCTTCAAACTACCTACCATGGTGTGTGAGGATATTGAAAAAGAATGTGCGAATTTCTGGTGGGGATTAGATAAGGGTAAGCGGAAAATGCACTGAAAGTCATGGGATTTTCTATGCAGACCAAAGAGTCGGGGTGGCCTGGGCTTCAGAAAATTGACTGAATTCAATCAGGCCTTGCTCGTCAAACAGTTATGACGTCTCATCCGTTTCTCGGATTCTCCTCAAAGGTCGATACTTCAGACATGTATCGGTGCTGGAAGCGGGATTGGGTGGTAGCACTTCTTATATATGGAGATCGATCCTTTGGAGCAAAGAACTTCTGGAGCGTGGACTGATATGGAGAGTTGGCGATGGAAAATCCATTAAGATTTTTAAGGAGAAGTGGATCCCTACCATTCATTCAAAGATTGGTGAGCCACTGGGTGATTGGGATAATGAGGCTACAGTGAACGAATTAATTAATCAAGGAGTGTGGGATGTTCATTTAATCTCTACTAGTTTTAATCCATATGTAGCGGGCGAAATTCTTAAGATCCCAATCCTTCCGACAGGAGAGGGTGATTTTGTTTTTTGGAGGTTCGATGACAAAGGCAAGTATATGGTGTGTGATGGGTGTCGTCTTCAGCGTGGATTGTTCTCCCCACCGTGCACCAATCAGAACATCCTATCGAATCTTGGTGGGCGTTTATATGGAGTCTTTCTGTTCCACCTAAAGTGCGGCTATTCTGGTGGAGTATTTCTCATGACTGTATCCCCACTAATCAAAATTTGTTTCGACACCATGTTCCGATTAGTGAATCTTGTTGTCTGTGTAATTATCCTATGGATTCTACCTGCCACGCCTTTTTATTCTGTGCCGCAATAAAACACTTGTAGAAGAACTCCTCTTTTGCCCATATTCTTAAGGGAGCAATACAAACCATCACTCTAGAGATATTAATGTGGTTGAAAAAACACTTGTCAAAAGAGGAGTTTGAGAATCTTGCAGTCCACACGTGGGGAGTCTGGAAAGAAAAACAAAATTTTATCCATGGAGATAGGAGCAACCTGATGGCTGACAATGTTTTTGGAGTTCCGCAATGATTTGTGATTTTAGAAGGGCTCGAAAGAAGGAAAAAATTGCTATTCAGGCTGAGTTGGGTAATCCGGAAAAGAAGTGGATGCCGTCAGGGTCATACAATCTCAAGATGAATGTGGATGCAGCAGTGAATAAGGACAAGAATCATTATAGCGTAGGAGGTGTGGTTCGTGACTCACAGGGTCGTTTGTTGCTAGCATTTGGAAAACAAATCAATCAACCAATATCGGTGGTGCATGGTGAGCTTTTAGCGATCCGAGAATGAATCAAGTTTTCTGTATGAGAAAGATCTTCGAGATGTTCAAGTGACATCAAACTCTCTGTTGGCAGTCAGAGCCATACCTGTGGTTCACAAGGCCTGAAGCAATATGTTAAAAAAAAATCTTATTGTGATAAATAACCGTAAATCTTGCAAATTAAAAATAATCAAACAATAGATATAAGGAAAATATAATTTACGAGTTATATATTTATCTCTTTGTGATTTTTTTCTTCGTGCGCTACAACATCAACATGGCTATAACGTAATGCACTGTCATATGAACAATTATATTGGAAAAAGACTGAAATTGGCAAAAATTGTACGATATGTTGCTAAAATTGAAATTTATCAATATAAACTATCAAAATAACAAAATGATAAATATAATGAACCAATATTGTAAAAATATATGATTTGTTTTAAATAATAAATATAATATTTTATTCAAGAAAATAGAAAATAAAGATATGTAAAATAGGTAAGTACCACAACTTTTTGTGTTTTTTTTTTTTGAAATGGGTCCAACTACATAAATTCAAGGAAAGAGGCCAAATAATCGAAAAGTAAAGTATAAAAGTTTAACACATGAGTTGACACAAGATAAAATAATAAATATATTGGACAAATATTACCATTTTATGCATACAAAATTTTTAAAAATTTAATTAATGAGCCGTGTAGCTTTATTGTTTGGGCTCTACATAATTTGATTAAATCCCCAATGAACACAATCATCATATTTAATCATGTTTTCAATGAGTCAATGTCCAATTTTTTTTTTAAATGTCCAATGCACACACCATTTAGATGCAAGCCTCAACAAATGAATTTTTTTTTGGGCTCCTGTGAGGGCCGGGTCCTGAGACGATGGCCTCTTTCGCCTAATAGGAGGTACGGCCCTGTTGGCAGTACAAGCAGTCACAACCAATCAGGAGAATCTTAGCTACATTGATTCTTGTGTGGCAGAAATCAGACACCTATAATTTCAGAATTTATTCATGTGCGACGCTCGGCTAATATAATTGCTCATTATTTGGCTTGTTTGTTTTTTGTTCTCCCTCATCCTTTGTGTGGATGAATGGAGAATTTCCAACTTATTTGGTTAAGCTTGTAATTGACGATTCTTTGCAATAAAATTACGCGTTTTACTCAAAAAAAAATATCGACTTTAATGCAAAATATTAAATTGTTGTCTTTTAAATTTTTTATTATATTTAATTAATACAAGAAAACCGAATCGAAGCAAAATAAAATAATTTGGTTTTCACATCAAGGCATATGAAAATAAAACCGAAATTTACCAAAACCGAACCGAAACGAAACCAATCATTCCTCGTCGCTAGCTTAAAAAAGGTTTTTTTAAAATAAGGTTTCGAACTGATCCGCATCCCAAATATTATAATATCGTAATTAAATGAGAAATTGATTATTCTAACCCATTTCAAAGTCAAAATTTTAAAATGATCTTTTTTACTAAACATTTTACATTATGTCTTATATAATTGAAATATCATATATTGCCCTTTTTTATTCTAAATTATTTGTTCCAATTCTTTACTGCCTATTTATCAGAAAAAAATAAATAAATAAAGAGACAAATTCATGCCAATTGCCATGGACCGCATTCCCCTTCTCCGCCATTGCTCTACATTTCTGTTCATTATTTCAAGTAAGTTACTTTAATATCATTTTTCAATTTATGTTCTCAATTTTTATGCACTTTTAAACTTGCGTCATTCAATATTTGATAAATAATTGAAATATAATATTAAGAATATTTAACTCAAAATAGGAGGTTCCATTGGAGACGGTTCAAGTCCACCATAACTCTGTGACATTCCATCAATTCCTAATAATTAGATTCTAGAACTCAGGTTTATGTGATAAGTTTGTATGATTTCCAAAAACTCCGCAAAAGAATTATTTCAACAATTATCAAGAACACATAAATATACATATTTTAATACATACAAATTAAAAAAATTCAAACATATTTCAACTTCTAAATATTCTTGTTGGAGTCAATATATCGCGAATTTTTCACTTATTAATACATACAAATAAAAGAATTCACACATATTTCAAACTTAAACAAATTCACATATTTCAATTGCAATAAATAACAAATCATCCACTTATTTCAACTTAAAAATATTCTTAATTAAAAAAACATAAAATTATGGAAAAATCATGAAAATAATCAAGTCAAATTTTTTTTAAAAATTTAAAATCNTATAAACAAAAAATTAATCATTATTTGCGTAAAAAAAAAGATGAACAAAAAAATGAAATTCATACATGTTTGAAGAACTGGAATGTATGTTTTTCAAAACTCCTAACGCATGTAATTGATGAGAGAAGAGAAGAGATTGAGAGAGAAATTGATGGTGAGTAGGGTTTAAATGATATCTTTGTAATTTGTTATAATAAAAGATTATTTTGATAAATTACCTTAATTGAAGGCTAAAATTGATTATCTTAATTTGATGGAGACTATTTAAAAAAATCTCTCTAATTAAATTCTCACTATTTTTTTTTTAAATCTCTCAATCGTAAAAATAATTAAAAATTTCCTCACCGGATAAGGATGTTTTCGGAGAGAATAAATTATGAATTGTTATTATTAGGCATACAAAATGGGAGAGTAGAGTACGACGGCGAGGGCTTGTGAGAAAGTAGAGAATAATTACAGTAACTTCCGTAGATCAACGATGTCGTCGGAGACCCGTAAAGGTCAGTTTCTTCAAATTTGTAAAATTCTGTGTTTTTTCTTTTTATTTATAGTTTGAATGTTCAGTTTTCCAATTACTTTGTTAATAATCCGATTGTGGTAGTTAATTTTTCTCCCCCCCTCCATATTATCGGTTCGTATTGATTTTGATGCAGTGGTAGTTCACCTAAGAGCAACCGGTGACGCTCCAATCCTCAAGCAAGCTAAATTCAAGGTTTTTGTTTTTCTTGCTTTCGATGAATTGTTCGCATGATTGGGGCAATTTTTCGGGTTTAAATTCTTCTTCTTTGTGTTCGAATTTGATGGATCCAATCTAGACCTGTTCAGGTTCAGATCAGAATGGTTAAGAAGTAAAAA
Source organism: Primulina huaijiensis (assembly GCF_012295235.1). Classification (NCBI taxonomy): domain Eukaryota; kingdom Viridiplantae; phylum Streptophyta; class Magnoliopsida; order Lamiales; family Gesneriaceae; genus Primulina; species Primulina huaijiensis. The sequence continues at coordinate 689,680 of NC_133318.1, read as the reverse complement.
GAGCGTGGCCTTAGCTGACAAACCCATCCCTTGATTCATTAGAGTTACAAATTCAGTTAGAACATGTTTTATTGATGATTGAAATAACATGTACCAAAAATTAAATGACTATTACTTTAATGTCAGTGTATCAGCTAAAATGATTTATTATGTCATCAATATTCACGCCCAAGTAATTTTACCCGGTTTCTTTATTTGATTGGTAATTGGTAATGGATTAGGGAATATCACTGTTGAGTAGTTTCATATTACAAACTTTCGATAAACTTGGTTGCTATAAAACAGTTTTGTTTATTTAAAATTCTCAAGAAAGAGATTTTCTTGTCTCAATTTTCACTTTTATGTTTCTATGCATTGACTTAAGTTTTTTCTGAAATGCAGATTGCTGGGGCTGACAAGTTTGTAAAAGTTATTGATTTTCTTCGTCGTCAACTTCACAGGGAAACTTTGGCAAGTCATATTATGCATTACAAAATGGGCATGATATTTGAGTTTTACTTGAAATGTTTCTAAATTTCCCCTTGTTTTCATAGTTTGTGTACGTGAACAGCGCCTTCTCACCAAATCCAGATGAGTTGGTCATCGATCTATATAATGTAAGTCGTCTTATCTTATGAGTTATTCTTCTGTGGGATCTGCTGCTTGTGCTGTAGATTTGGTCTCGGAATTAGCCGAGTTATCCTTTATTTCTCATCTCTGTAGACTTTTTATTAGTTTTGAGGATATAACTGTGACGAACCATGCCTTAAAATACTAATACTTTAATATTTGCGGAAAAATTTGAATTTCCTTATATTATATTATTTTTAAAAAATATAACTTGTAAAATAAATTAACGATAATCACTCATATTAAAATAAAATTAATATTAAAATTCCATCATTTTAAACACCACAGCCACAAAATCCCAATTTAAAAACATCCACCAGACTTTAAAAAATCCAACACAATATATAAAAAATCTTGACTTTCTAGTCATCAATACTAAGGCATAAAATTTAAGAAAATAGTTTTAAACGTGCATAATTAAAATTCTCGTGAATTACAAAGTCCTCGGGTTTGGCTGCCACTGGCCCCGCCTCCCGTCTCCTCAACTACATCATCTGCATCGATCAAGTCTACTGAGTCTAATGACTCAGCATGCATAAACCGTGAATAACAAGTAATACGTAATAAAAATCCATGCAATTTTAAACATAGCTCGTACATAGCATGATATAAACATAAATATGTATAACACGACTTTCCTGCATAAACAATTTCATAAAATCATATTTTCGTACTCATCATCGTAATCGAGATCGTAAATCATTTTACTTAGAGTTCTGTTCGATGCAAGTGGTCCAAAAGTCATAACATAAATCGTTTGATCAATCTAAACCAAAGTACTAGGTCGGCAGGGATCACCATAGCCCTTGGACTGGATGTCCACTCCCTAACATAACATAATTCAGCCGAAGAGGTTGGAGAGGTCCCCGGACATGTTCTCCAGCTTCCAAACCTGTAACATAATTTGTCCACAAGACAAATCGCATACCTCAAAAATAATTATTTTGCATGTCATACATACTCACGAATATTGTGAACCTCGTTGGATCATCTTTGTACTTGCTGCCCTAACGTACTAAAATTGATACCCAAAACATCCCTTAAGGTGCATTCGGACACATACGACTTCCCAAATTAAATAGAACCACTTAGGATGTACCAATCGACTAGGGACTCGACCCATACATAAAATACATCCTAACCTATTGCCCAAGGCCCTAGACCAGCCCCGAACCATGCCCGAATTTCGTACCATGCACAACGAACAATCTAGACACAATCTGCCAAAGAGTGACGCTATGGCACTTATGTGTTCCGTACGACTTTCTATCGATTCTAACTCGAACCAAGCCCAAGATTCGACCATTAGACATAATTTACGACCCTGGTCCAACCCGTTCTAGCCCATACACACCACAGCCCATTATAAACCACAAAGTCGCAGCCCTAAATTGCGACTTCCCTTCATGCGCGCCCACGGAAGTTCTCAACTCCGACAGCTATTTCCACCCAACCGGACCCTAACCAACCCATACCAGGCCTACCCCGGGACCCTAAGACCCCGCCTAGACCGTAGCGACGAGCCCTGGTCCAGTTTAACACCCAAACCGACGTGAACCCGCGATAAAGCCCCTATGCGCGCGCGGCTTCGCTTGTTTCGTTTCCTACTGTCCAGCGGCCTATCGGCCCATCCCGAACCACTTAACGACATCTAAAAACATCCCATAACATGACTATATGTAGCAGCAAGCCATAGGTACTGCCCAACGAAGGCGACGATCAAAACTCGAAGAAAACGTTGAAGTTCATGCATATTTCATATCAAAACGAGTTTTAATAACGTTCTAGCATACATATAATCCAACAAGTTTTCATGCATATTTTATATCAAAATACAGTATATGACATGATCGATGCATAAAGGAAAGGTTTAGACATCCCTCTGTGTTAAAACGCACGCAATATCGACAACGAACACGTAGGAGAACGGAGGTCGAATGGAGACGGATTGCTGCGTTTATTGGCTTGAAAAATGACTAAATAAATCAAGGATTGTAGTGTGATGATTGTCCAAGGTTGCTGCTAGGAGGAATTTGGGAAAAAAAAAAACCAATCCTTGCTTGTGAAAATCTCGGCCAACTATGTGCTCTTGGTGTGTGTTTGTGTGTGTTGTGTGTGTGCGTGAGTTGTGTTGTAATTTAGGGCTATGACTCTTTTATAGATTGCTTAGGATGTTTATTAGGTGTTTGGTTTAATTAAAACACCAATTAAAATTACTAATTAAGTCCTCACAATTTAAATAACAAATTAACTCCTCCAACTTTTGAAATTAAGGGACCTACAAATTTTAAATTCTACCCATAATTAAATACTACCTAATTTAATTAATCAAGTCATAAAAATAATTATTACAATATTTTATTTCGATTGGACGTATTTAAATTCTTTATTTTGGAATTTTGCTAATCAAAATACTTAATATTTCTATTTCACTCGATAAATTAAATTTAGCCTTGAAAATGCTAAAATTTATAAATCCTTTAAAAATACTATTTTCTTGACTTAAAATAAAAATATAACTTAAATTTTTTCATCTTAATCGTCTTCGGTCTCTTTTCTCGGTTCGGTATCGAATATTCGTTTGAAAAACTAAAACTCATGAAAACATCTTAAATATAATAAAAATTGCATAATAAAATAAATATATATATATACATTTAAAATAATTTAACACATATCATGAATTACTTAGATTATTAACTAGATAAATAAATTAATTCAATCATGCATGAGATTTACGTGTACTAGTTTTTGAGCACTACAATAACTTTATCGTTGAAATTATTGCCGAGTTTAATCTCTTAATGATTTGGGGTCCTATGAATTTAGGACATTACAATTTCTGTTTCTAACCTGATCCTATTCTAACTCCCAGCTTGAGAAATAGAGTTAAGCAGGTATTCTTCTGCTTGTCGCTAACAGTCATCTTCGCATTTCAGAACTTTGGTTTTGATGGTAAATTAGTGGTTAATTATGCATGCTCCATGGCCTGGGGTTGACTACTACCAAATGCTGCCCCCTAAACACATACTGTATATTTGGTGTGGGCCACAATCATCCTTTTCCATACTTGTCGGCACACAGTGTTTGAGTAAGTTTTCATTGTTATGTTCCTCTATGATCCCTCAATTATGTTATATATCTTAATTTCATTTGGGAATCTGATGTTATGGTAGTTTGGCTTTACTAACTCATGCCAACTTGATTCCTGTATGCAGGTTCTACTAAAGCAAATATGCATTATTTCCATGATTATTGTCATTGGATGTGAGCAAAATTAACCAATAGAAACGATCCTAAGCCTCCCCCACATAATATTTTTTTCCCTGGATAATATTTGATGGCATGATTATGTATAAACGAGTTTGAATTTGAACTGTGATTGACACTTCCTAGTAGCGTCTTCGACTCCCTTGCACTTTTAGTTTTCACCCTTTCTTACGCTCTGCTCTTAGCTCGTTACTTCAAATTTTGCTACCTTTTAAGTTGGGACGGGTAATTGCTTTGCTTAATATTGATTTTTTTATGTTGCTTGAGTTTATGAGCTAAACCAAAAAAATATATTTGTTGGATCATTGTTATAAAGTATATTTTTAATACGATAGCAAATAGTAGATCCAAATCAATCGAGAGCAATAAGGAGCGTGTAGATTGTGACATCTGTGTAAGCAATAATTACTGCTATACCCAGTGCATGCATTGAGTGTCTGCACAGTTCTTTATTTTTGTAAGCGTATATGGATGCATGAATGGGAACTTGAAGGTTGGTTATTACTATATACGATTTGAGATGGTAGATTTTAAGTAGGGGTTGTAAAACACGGTGGTTTCGAAACAACTCTATGAATTATGTTTAAAACATGCAATGCACACTTCATTTTCTTTAACGCTACAATTGAAAACATACAAGGTAATGAAATGATTCAAAATGAATTACGATCATAATCGAGAAACTTGGTGACCCATTCCAGAGTCGAAGGATTCTCATTAGAAAAGTCAAACAAATCATCCACATCAAAGCCGCTTTGCCAGCCTACCACAACACCACTACTAGTACTTGGGCTGCTGCTATTCACTTCTCTGGATAACTCATCGTTCTTGGATCTTGATCTTGAGATTTAATTTCTTCGACTAATTTCTTGTTGCTGAGATGAGAATTCCAGTAGCTCTTTATCTCATTGTCTGTTCGACAGGTAACCTAGCCGCAATCAATGACCATCTGTTGGCTGCAACGGTTTCCCACTGCTTTGGACCTTGGAATTCGACAACTTCAGCCAGTTTTTTTATCCTCGACGGCAGTCCATACTCCCTGTGCACTTTAGCGTCGGCTGTTGTGCGAGGCATGGTAGAAGTGGATTGGTACCGGTGAGGATTCTCAGAACGAAATATGTCGCTTAGCTGCCAACCTCTATGGCTGGCGGCTGCTAATTAAAGATATTATTATTATTATTATTTTGTAACGGTGGGCTTACTGACAAAAAAGTAGGATCATTTGTTAAAGACTGATGCCTGTCGTTCAGTGATAATTCAAAATTATGAGCGAGCTAAGCAATGCAAAATTAATTATCATTCTAGGATAATTAAAACAAACATCTCGTTTTTTTAAAAAAAAACAATTGCCTAGAAACTCTTTTATATGTCTCTCAACATAATTATTGCTTTTTAATTAATCCATTTTGCTCTTTCAAAATTGTTATATTTATTATATTGGTATATGATATAATATGTTTTCTGTTGTGAAAAAGTAAAAATTTACGGTAAAAAGTAAAAATCTCAAACTCTCAAAATTATCACACTACACACTTTATAATATTTTTCTCTCAACTCAATTGTAATTTTCTTCACAAATGAGAGATCTATTTATAGAAAATCTTTACAAATAATCCAAAAATAAATTACATCATTACCTTCATCATCACACACAAATTTTCAATATTTACAACTCTTATTTTCAACATTCAAATATTCAACATACACATTTTAAATATTAATTTTCAACACTCCCCCTTGTGATGATGATCATGATACGATGATGTCTTCATTAAGTGTTTTTGTACTGCCTCATTAAAAACCTTACTAGGAAAAACCCATTGGGATAAAAACCATAGTAAGGGAAAAAGAGTGCAGTCACGTAAACTCCCCCTCATGTTGACACGAACAATTCTTCACAAATAATTTCGTAGATTGCGCATCCCAATATTATATATGTGCTTTCTGAATATTGACGTAGGAAGTGCCTTTGTGAAGAGATCTGATGAGTTTTCACTTGATTGAATGTGACGAACATCAATACATTTATTCTTCTCAAGCTCTTTGGTGAATGCGAAGAACTTAGGAGGAATATGTTTAGTTCTGTCGCTTTTTATGTATCCTTCTTTCATTTGAACAACACATGCAGCATTATCTTCATATAGTATCACAGGCTTCTCGTCGAATGATAATCCGCATGAGATTTGGATATGTTGAGTCATTGATTTTAACCACACACATTCACGGCTTGCTTCATGTAGTGCAATAATCTCGGCATGATTTGATGAAGTTGTTACGAGCGTTTGTTTCTGTGAACGCCAAGAAATTGCAGTTCCTCCTCGAGTAAATACATATCCAATTTGAGAACGTGCCTTGTGTGGATCAGATAAGTATCCAGCATCGGCAANTTGTACAATTTGTAAGATACATAAGGGCACCGATAGCACTTAGATATGGTACTTCTGGACCAAGAATATCTTCATCATCTTCACATGGACGGAATGGATCCTTTTCTATGTTTAATGATCTAACAACCATTGGAGTACTTAAAGGATTTGATTTGTCCATATTAAAACGTTTAAGGATCTTTTCTGTATAATTTGTCTGGTGAACAAATATTCCACATTCTTTTTGTTCAATTTGTAAACCCAGACAATACTTGGTTTTTCCAAGATCCTTCATTTCAAATTCTTCTTTCAAGTATGACACAACTTCTTGAATTTCCTTATTTGTTCCAATGATGTTTAAATCATCAACATATACAGCAATAATTACGCATCCGGATGTTGTTTTCTTAATGAAAACACAAGGGCATATTGAATTATTTACATATCCCTTTTTCATCAAGTGATCACTTAGCCTATTATACCACATTCTGCCGGATTGCTTCAACCCATATAATGATCTTAGTAATTTCACAGAATAACATTCTCTGGGTTTTGAACTTTGTGCTTCAGGCATCTTAAATCCTTCAGGGATTTTCATATATATATTACTATCAAGTGATCCATATAAGTAGGCTGTAACAACATCCATAAGACGCATTTCTAAATTTTCAGATACTGCCAAGCTAATCAAATACCGAAACGTAATTGCATCCATCACAGGAGAATACGTTTCTTCATAATCAATTCCAGGCCTTTGAGAAAAACCTTGTGCAACAAGTCGAGCTTTATATCTTACTATTTCATTTTTCTCATTTCGCTTTCGAATAAAAACCCATTTGTATCCAACAGGTTTTACACCTTCAGGTGTAAGGACTATAGGTCCAAAAACATTACGTTTATTGAGCGAATCCAATTCAACCTGGATGCCTTCCTTCCATTTTATCCAATCCTGCCGATTTTTACATTCACCAAAAGATTTTGGTTCATGATCTTCATTATCATTTATGATGTCGATTGCCACATTATAAGAAAATATATCATCAATTTCTTCTATATCTTTTCGGTTCCATATTTTTCCAGTATTAATATAATTGATAGAGATTTCATGATTCTCATCAGTTTGTTGTTCTGACAGAACATTTTCATCATTATGTGTTTCTTCAGGAATAACATTCTTTATTTTGTGATCATCATGTGTTTCTTCAGGAACATCATTCTTTATTTTGTGATCATTGTGTTTATCTATGAATTTTCTTTTTCGAGGATTTTTATCCTTGGAACCGACTGGCCTTCCACGCTTCAGGCGTTTTACGACATCATGACTTTGTTCAATTTGTTTCTTTGGAATTTCAATTCGAGCAGGAGCATTTACAGAATATATATATGATTTAGTTACCCCTTTTGTATCTGTAAATGCATCTGGTATTTGATTTGCTATTCTTTGCAAGTGCACAATTTTCTGTACATCTTTTTCTCATTGTTGTGTTCTTGAATCCAGATGTAACAATGATGATACATACCATGTAATTTCTTTTTCGGTATGTTTCTTGTCTTCCCCTAACATTGGGAAGATTTCCTCATTAAAATGACAATCAGCAAAACGTGCTGTGAACACGTCGCCTGTCTGAGGTTCCAGATATCGAATGATTGATGGACTATCATAACCGATATAAATACCAATCTTTCTTTGAGGTCCCATTTTCTTTCGTTGAGGTGGTGCAATAGGCACATACACCATACATCCAAAAATTCTCAGATGAGAAATGTCTGGTTCTTTACCAAATGCAAGCTGCAATGGGGAGTATTTATGATATGCACTTGGTCTGATGCGAATTAATGCAGCGGCATGTAAAATTGCATGTCCCCATATAGAAATAGGGAGCTTTGTTTTCATAATCATTGGTCTAGCAATCATTTGCAGACGTTTAATCAATGATTCAGCCAATCCATTTTGAGTATGTACATGAGCAACAGGATGCTCAACAATGATTCCCATAGACATACAATAATCATTGAAAGTCTGGGAAGTAAATTCACCAGCATTATCAAGTCTAATTTTCTTGATTGTATAATCGGGAAATTGATTCCTCAATTTTATTATTTGAGCAAGTAATCTTGCAAATGCAACATTTCGAGTTGACAATAAACATACATGTGACCATCTGCTGGAGGCATCAATCAATACCATAAAGTATCTGAATGGTCCACATGGTGGATGGATTGGTCCACAAATATCACCCTGAATACGTTCAAGAAACATTGGTGATTCAGTTTGGATTTTGGCTGGTGATGGTCTTATAATAAGTTTTCCAAGAGAACATGCTTTACATTGAAACTTATTATTCTGAAAGATCTTCTGGTCTTTCAATGGATGACCATGTGTATTTTCTATAATTCTTCGCATCATTGTTGAACCAGGATGTCCTAATCGATCATGCCAATTGGTTAATATTGAAGAATTATCAATTACCATGTTTGATTCAATGGGACGTATATGTGTATAATGCAATCCAGTAGGGAGCATTGGTAGTTTTTCAATCACATATTTCTTTCCTGATTTATATGTGGTAAGACACATATATTTCTCATTCCCTTCATTCATTGTTTGAGTATCATACCCATGGGAATATATATCATTAAAACTCAACAAATTTCTTTTCGATTGTGATGAATATAAAGCATCATTGATCAAAAATTTTGTACCATTTGGTAACAAAAATTGTGCTTTACCACATCCTTTAATCAAGTCTACAGGACCTGATATTGTATTCACCATTGTTTTTGTTGGTTTTAGTTCCAAGAAATATATTTTATCTCGGAGGATAGTGTGCATTGTACCACTATCAGGTATGCAAACTTCAGCTTGGTTCATAGCATTTTCCATATTTGAACTTTAAAAAAAATGTGCAATGAAATAAAACTACTGACAATATATTTATAAAAATAAAATACAATTCAATACATAATTAAAAATTTAACACACGATAAAATATTATCATACAAGTACATGGAAAAATAAAATTTTTTACATATCTATTCCACCAGCAAATTGGTCATTGTCTGATAAATCAATCAGAAAATCTCTAGCATCAAAATGAGTTGAATTATTCAAAGGTTCATTGTGTTCAGTAAAATTGGTCTCCTTTTCTTTCCTCTTTAATGATTCTTTATAAAGTTTACAAAGGTGCTCAGGGGCTCGACAAATACGGGACCAATGTCCTGGAGTACCACACCTGAAACAAGAACTTTCAAATCTTTTTGAGTGATTCTCATTAACACTCATATTCTCATGATGCTTTTTCGGTGGATGGTTTGGGACGCTCTTTTGAGATGAGTTATAGAAATAACTATCTCGATTATTTTCAAAACCACGGCCGCTTCCACGACCACGACCTCGATTTTTTCCTCGACCAAAATCTTGTCTATAACTATGATTTTGGTTTCCAGGTTTACATTCATTTTTGCTTACGACATTTACTTCAGGAAATGCCTTTGAACCAGTGGGTCGTGCCTGATGATTTCTCATTTACAGCTCATTATTCTTTTCCGCCACAAGGAGACAGGCGATGAGTTCAGAATATCTCGCAAATCCACGCACTCTATATTGTTGTTGTAGAGTTATATTTGATGCGTGAAACGTGAGAAATATTTTTTCAAGCATTTCCGATTCTGTAACCTCATGTCCACAAAATTTTAGCTGCGAGATTATTCAATACATCGCTGAATTGTAATCACTGACTTTCTTAAAATCTTGGAATCTCAACGTATTCCATCCATCCCGGGCGGTCGGAAGTATAACTTCCCTTATATGTTCGAATATTTCTTTTAATCACTTCCACAAAACCATGGGATCTTTTTCAATCAGATATTCACATTTTAATCCGTCGTCAAGATGTCGACGCAAAAATATCATGGCTCTTGCATTTTCTTGTGATGTGCATATGCCATTTTCTTTTATGGTCTCATTTAGACCTAATGACTCAAGATGCATTTCTACATCGAGAGTCCATGGCATATAATTTTTCCCCGTAATATCAAGAGCAATGAATTCGAGCTTGGCCAAGTTTGACATGGTGGTACTAAAAAAATTACGATGCATTTTATTAAATAATGAATATTGCAATACAAAGTAATGGATAAACAACAAGTACAAGTATTCGTAAAAATAAAGTAAACACACGAGGAGAATATTCTCCGATAAATACAAGACTTGTGAGTATGATAACCAAAATAATTAAAAATAACTTTGAGAAAGCCATCTTTTTTTCCGAAAATTTGATGAAGAATAATTTTTTAGAGAAGAAGAGAAAGTTGGAGTGATTGAATGTGTTTGTGAGATCATATTTATAGGGCAAAAACTAGCCGTTTTGTTACCGTTGGTGTACAAGAAAATAAATGTATGTATTTATATAATTTTATGGTAATAATATGGTGTATATAATATTATTCATGTTTCAATAATTACGTATATCATATCACATTATTATAATGAGCTATCAAAAGTTATTTTGTTTAAAAATATTATAGGCTTTTATACTTGTCGTATCCCTTACCGGAAGTGTGGGATGTCGTCTTAACATCCTCCTAGGATTTATAACAAGTTTTTGAAAAATTTATTTTTATTATTTATAATAATAACATTATATTATATATTAAATATATACACAATAAATAAATAACAATAAAATAAATATTATTACTTTTATTACCTTTTCTTCTGTTTGGAGCTTGGAAAAGTATGGAGGACTTTTAGAGCTTCGTGCTGATAACGTGTTGTGAAAAAGTAAAAATTTACGGTAAAAAGTAAAAATCTCAAACTCTCAAAATTATCACACTACACACTTTATAATATTTTTCTCTCAACTCAATTGTGATTTTCTTCACAGATGAGATATCTATTTATAGAAAATCTTTACAAATAATCCAAAAATAAATTACATCATTACCTTCATCATCACACACAAATTTTCAATATTTACAACTCTTATTTTCAACATTCAAATATTCAACATTCAAATATTCAACACACACATTTTAAATATTAATTTTCAACATTTTCAAATATCCGACAACTATTAGAAGTAATAGACAAGAATTTATCCAATTCAACCATTATAATATTTTTTTTCATTAAAAAATAAAATATTTGCACAGTTTAGGAAAAAAGCATCTCTGTCAAAATGAAATATAGAGTATGTCCAATGCAGTTTACCCAACTAGCGTGATTGTAGCACCGGGAACAAGATTGATTTCGAACTCAACCTCGTGGTCCGGGACTGTCCCAGGTAATTTTTTCGGAAAAACGTCCGAGAATTCTCTTACTATTGGGATGTCGTCTAACTTGAGCTCCATTTCTTCATTCACTTCACTGACCATAGTCAGGTAGATTTCTTCTCCCGATTTCATGGATCTCCATGCTTTGGAAACGAAAATGAGTGACTTTCGTTCCTTATCTTTGTCATGATACAAGACCTCCTTTTGATTTGAGGTTTGGAGTCTGACACTCTTTCCCTTACAATCTACCATTATATTGTTTCTTGTTAACTAATACATTCCTAGTATGACATCGAAGTTGACCATAACGAGTTTTATTAGGTCGGCAATGAAGGAATGTGTATCGATACTAATTTTATTCTATCTTGAAATTATTACAAGTACAATCTCAAAACTTAAAATCAATATAGAATCTTAGAACCTTACTCATATCAATCTATTGACTTAAACCCTAAAAATTATAACATAGTCGTTATAAAATAAAATCTCATTCAACCTTGTAAGAAAGAAGCTAATCCCAATTTATTATTTCTTGTGCTAAGTCTCACTTTGGCCTACATTATGAGCTTAGCGCACTAACACAAACGAGTTTCATTGAATGTCTTTCTCTTTGAATCATTTTTAGTATCGTAAAAAGAGTCAAAACTTATTATGCTACACTTTCCTCAATACCCAACAATATCTCATAACTTATTTTATTTATATAAGGTAATAGCCTACTTGTTATCCTAAAATAATATAAATTTCCACATTCATTTTAAACAAGATATTCCAATATCCTACATATTTAAAGTTAACGTTTATCATTCTTAAGAACCCAAATTTAATGTTCACACGATTAACTATTGATACAAAAATCAACTTCTATATTATAATAGCCAAAACTTATTATATAATTCTTATATCAGATTTTCTCATATTAGTTTTTCTTAAATAATTTATCATTCCCGATTCAAATCTTTAATCTTAGGTCAAGTTATTGCAGATAGATACGTTCCTAACAATATATGTTTTTCATAAATAGTTTATCATCTCCGATTCAAATCTTAATCTTAAGTCTGAAACTTAAGTCAAATTATCTCTAATAGGTACATTCCAAACATATTTAATCTCAAGTCGGAAACTTAAGTCAAGTTATCTCTGATAGCTATATTACCAACAATATATGCTAATACTAATTGTTTCTGTAATACAATTCCATAAAAATTCTATTAGCGGTACAAGAAACGTGTTGAATGAGGTTCTTCGAGAAATTTTCGAAAAATGAAAGGTTCAGGGATCGGCATATGGATTGAAGCATATGTCGAGAGGAGTCTAGAACAATTGACGGAATCAAATTTAGAATTTCCTACGAAAATAAGCTCTACGTTACTTTTCTAAAATGTAAAAAAAATGCGATTTCGAAGGCCTGACCGAAATAATTTCGCGATTTCGAACCTTACCTCGCACAAATTGGTGATTACTACATCGAACCTTTGATAAACTCAGAAATTTTTTTTTTGTTTGCACATTTTTTTTCCCAACTGGATTATGAACTTGGCTCTAATACCACTTAAATGTCATGCTCTAGGACCCAGGCGTGTAGACACTGGTGTTGTTTAATAATCACGTAACCGCCAAACAACATCCTCGTAACACACTATAAATAAAACCAGTTTATTTCATAAATACCATAAAATAGCATTGTAGTTACAATGTAAATTCTTAAAACGATAAAAATCTGTGGAAGTATTTAAAACTTTAAATAAAATAAACTAAATTAACTTCTTGACTTGTCCATTACCAGTCCCAAAACCGGTCTTAGTCTTCTTTTTTTATTTGTTATTCAGACTTATCTGAGGAGGATAGAGTAACGGGCGAGTGATGCGATTGTCACTCATTAAGCTGGATCCGTTCGAGCACATACATAACAAACATTCATGATTTTCAAAAGAAACAGCATATCATGCACATCATAATTCGTATACATATATCATGAGCATAAACTTGGCCTAAGCACTGAGATTCCTTAATTTTCTATGGTTTATTGATACCAATCTCTAATTTTTATTCCTATAAGGAGGCGATGCCATATAACATTTGCAATTCTACCGAGCCATAAACTTATCATATGTCGAGATACCCACCCATATCCGATTAAATCCTCGCAGTTCCAATACGTAGGATAATCATATCACAAGAAAGAGAAGAAGAATAATTGTACTCGACCGAACTTTCAGAAACGAAACTGTAAGGTCCAAAATGCGATAACGTAATCTAAATGCATACAAATCAGGGAAAAATGGTAAATGCTTAATTAAATTATTATTTTAATTACATTTATTGAATATGATAGGCATGTTTACATGTTTAAAATATGATTTCTACTAAAATGCATAAAAATGTGTTTTAAAAAAGTTATTCGATACGCGATCGAGGACCGGAGACCGTAAAAAAAAATATTTTTATTAAACGAATATTTTTAATTGTTTAATATATGGTATATTTTATATAATATTTTCGAAAATGATGCTTTTTGAGATGTTTTTACGCGCCGAGTCATATTTTAAACTGGTAATCGATTTTTGACAAAAATAAAGACTTTTTAGGAACTTGGCTAATATTTTCGAAAAGTTTCCGAAACGAAATATTTTACCTACATTATAATGCCCAAGTTATTGGACCTAAATCCTTGTCATGGTATTTTATATTAAAACTAGTGTTTACAAACCCAAAAACTACATCATAATTCACACCTCAAGCACCTAGAGTCCTAGGATTTGTTTCTCTCAAACTCTCGGCCACAATACACCACACATCAGCTTATTCATGTTGGTTTTGAAGAAAAACATAGCAAGTCCCGTCCCTCTCCGTCGACGTTCTTCGCATCTCAGATTGTTTTCGTGCGTGAAATACGCAAAGGCACGCCTTAATATTCATTCACTCATCGTTCATACCATATTATGTGTATTTAACATGATTGCATGAAAAACATGATACACTTTTCATTATTTTGGTTATTATGGCTTGTACGTGTCAAAACCTTGATTTTTATGTTTCTAAATCCATGTTAATGTTGCATAAAAGGCCTGTCATGCTAGGGCAATAAAAAGGGGTGAATTTCAGAGGGATTAGGGACCCTTAGGTACATGTTTAAAGGCTGGAAAGAAGAGGGCAAAAGGATGAACGAAAATTGGGGTTTAAGAAGACTAGGGTTTCGACTATCCTAGGCTGATTGAGGGAAGTTTGGTTCGAAGGGAAAGGGCTACGGCGTTCCTTGGGCGTACACAAGCCTTGTAGATGCATGGGTTGAGGGCCGATCGTGTAAGGCCTGTAGGGCATGGTCCAGTAGATTGTTAAGGGCTTGTTCTAGGTCCTAGGATGGTTGGTTAAGATCTGGATGGGTTGGCACGGGCTGGGCTCGAAGATCGGATGGGTTGACTTGGGCTGGGCTCGATCAATTTAGGGAAAAAATCCAGTGGTTGTTCTATGCTTGTTCGATGGTTCTAAATGCGTTGATTTGGGTTGTATAGGGTATGGTTAAGTGCTAATAAGCTATGATTCAAGTTTTATAAAGTTCGATTAAGTTTTGAGTCAATTAGGATTAAAACCGAGACGTATGTTTAAGTTTTAAAACGAATCAGGAATTTAGTCGATGAGCGTAAGTTTACGTCTAAGAAATATTTATAGATGTATTTAGATGGATTTGGGTCGTCGTTTTAAGATCCAAGGGTAAATTGAGAAAGTTATGATTTCAGGGGAAAAACGATCATTTTACACCTGAAAAATGTTAGACGTCCTGACAATGCCCTGAATGCTGTAATGAACAATAAAATGTTTATGGACTTTTATGACGAAACGTTAATGCTAAAAGTCATGTTGCATGCTTGGTTTAAAATAAAAATGATATATATATGCATTAATTTTTATAAGTGATGAAAAATTGAAAGAGGTGACTTGATTGTAAATAATACGATGATATCATGATTATGATGATATGTAAGGCCAAAGCTCAGTTGACGGGTGAGAGTGTCGCTGATGTCCCCGCCGTCTGGTACCATGGATATACGTAGATGGATCCATCGACCTACCGCTGATACGAAAGTCACAATTAACGATATGAATTCAATAAAAAGGAAAACATATACGTATATGAAAAAAATGTTTATGATGAAAGGAAAAAATGATTTAAAGTTATGTGTTTTCATGAAAAGCTATTTTATTAAAAATATATTTCACAGTTGCTTGTGGATGTTTATGTATTACTTGTTATTATGGTTACGGTTTTCTGAGTCAATAGACTCACTAGGTGTGATCGATGCATGTGAGCATGATTTTGTTGACGATGGAGGTCTGATGGTTGAACTAGCTGGACTGATGGTGCACACAACCCGAGGACCGTCGCTAGTTTTTCACATTATGTTTATGATTCAAGATTACTTTAAAGATTTATGACTTTATGCTTTTGAGTGGTTTTGAGAGATTTAAGAGTTTATGATTTATTTTGAAAAATGATAGTTTTAGGTTTGGTTTGATGATTTACGATTTGTTTTTAATTGAGTTTTGAATTTTCAAATAATTAGTTGGTGAGTTTATTTTAAATAGTGCAAGTCGAAAGTTAAAAATAAAAAATAAAAATTTCTAGTATATTTTAAAGAAAAACGAGTAGTGGACGTTTCAGTTGGTATCAGAGCAAAGTTCTTGCAAAGGGTTGTGCCACCGTCAGTTCCGGAAAGCTCAGTCGTCAAGCCTCAAGTCTGTAAGTTTAATTTCTTTAAATGATTTTAATGATAGTACCTGCATATTTACGTGATTTATATGCTTAAGTTACATGTTTAAATGTTTTTTGAAGTTAAATGATATTTATGCTTAAATTTGTTCAAAAAAATTTTTTATATGCTGCATGATTAGAAGCTTAGATTTAAATGCATGTTGGTTATATTTAGAAATTTGAAAAACGTTCAGATATAATGCTTCCTAGACGCGCACTTAGTACCGATAGGCAAGTTGAGACTAATGAGAATCGTCAAGGGAATGCACCCCCACCTCACTGCTACTCATGTACTAGAGGGCATGACACGTTTCTTTGAGCAGCAGGCTCCGAGGCCACATCACGATATCTATGATCAGTTCCGAAGGCTGGGTCCGATGGAGTTTTCTGCACCACCGACCCATTTGTTGCTGAGGATTGGATTCGATCTCTTGAAGTGCATTTCTGTTATCTGAATATGGGAGATGCTGACCGAGTTAGATGTGCTACTTACATGCTCCGAGATGATGCTTATCCTTGGTAGGAAGGAGCTGAACATGGAGTTAATCTAACCACCCTCACTTGGGTGCAATTTAAGAACATTTTCTACGAGAAGTATTTTACTGCTGACGTCCGAGGACGCTAGAAGAGGGAGTTCATGAGTCTCCGTCAGGGAGACACGACTGTGGCTGATAGGAAATTTGATAGAGATTGTCACTTTGTGTCCCTTATTGCTAGGGATGCTGCTGAGAAACTAAGGAACTTTTTAGATGGTATTTGACCTATTATACGTCGTGATGTGATGTTGATGCGAACGGCGGATTATGCAGCTGCCACTGCTTGTGCATTCAAAGCTGAGCAAGCCTTGAAAGATATTGATTTTGAAATGCAGAGCAAGAGGCAGCAGCACCAATAGAATTCTCAGCCAAATAAAAGACAGTTCACGGGACCTCCTAAAGCTCGAGGGCAGCAAAAGTCCCAAGGACAGTGGAAGAAATCGGGGCAACCGAAGCCACCACAGTCTGGAGCACCAAAACTTGAAGAAAGACCACTGTGCAAAGAATGCAATCGCTTACACTTTGACAAGTACATGTGGGAAACATACAAGTGCTTCATATGCAAGGAGGAATGATATAAAACTGTTGATTGCCCAAAGAAGAAGGGACCAACCGTTGGCAGAGTTTATGTGATGCACGCTGAGGAAGCCGAGGAAGAGCCAGACACGACTTTGATCACTGTTAACCTAGTCGTTTAACATTTTTATATTGCTTTTGTTGCATGAAATGTTAAATTGGTTATGTAAATTTTTTGGGATAATAGACAACTTAGAGGAAAACAGGTTGCATGCTCACCTTAGTTGGATATAAGGGATGACTTGGAATATCATAAAAATTGAGCATAAAATATAAGTCTTAATCATGCAAAGGAATGAATGGAACCAAAATAAGAATTTTAAGGCTGGGAAATGGAAAATTCGAGAATTTTGGGATATTTATGGCAAAAATAAAAAACTTAGGGACCAAAGTGCAAAAATCGAGAATTTAAGGGCTAAATTACACTAGGCCGAGAACTCAAGGCTACACCGAAATTTTTGAGTAGTCCAGGGACTGAAATTGAGAAAACGGAAAATTCTAAGGTCGAATCTGGAATTTCAAAAATTCAGGGACTAAAATGCAAAGTTTTAGAAGTTCAGGGGCTGTTTCGCAAATTCTAGATAAATAGGAGCTGTTTCCGCAATTTCTGGAATTTTAGGGATCAAAACAATAATTTTCAAGAGTTTAGGGCAGGAATCGATGGAATTTGGAATTTGATCGGACTAAGATGCAATTTTCGAAAATTTAAGGGCCAAAAATGAAGAAAATTCGAAATTTTAAGGATTTATATGCGAATTCCAAAAATTATTTGGGTAAAATTGTGTGATTTTCAAGAACTTTTTGGTAATTAATGATAGAAATTCTTTAAGTTTCAACACGATTGGATTTGATGGTATATTTGTCGCAGGAAGGATATTCATTTTAAGTGTAGCAACCTATGCATTGCTGGATTCGGGAGCTACATACTCATTTATATCCGAGACGTTCATCAAGCGACTAAAGATTACACCCGAGGATTTGGAATTGGGCTTTAGAGTTTCTATTCTTTCTGGTGATCAAATGGTCACTTCGAGCATTGTGAAGAATTTGGAGCTTCGTTTACAAAAAGATTTAGTTCGGGCAGATCTCATCGTACTCCCGATGATTGAATTCGACATCATTCTTGGCATGGATTAGCTATCTTCGAATCGAGCTTCGATAGATTTTCGACAGAGGTCAATATCTATTCGACCACCCAGCGGATAATCGTTTGTCTTCGAGGCAGCAAAGAACAAGCAAATGCTGCATATTATCTCCTGCATATGTGCGAAGAAGCTTATGAGACGTGGCTACCAAGCCTTTCTAACATGTGTTACTTCAGCACCTGTTTCTGTCAGTTAGAAGCCAGAGGATGTTGAGGTTGTCAGAGACTTTCCTAGTGTCTTTCTTGAGAACGTTTTTGGCATTACACCAAACCGAGAGGTGGAATTTTCCATTGAGTTAATGTCAGGCACTGTGTCAATTTCTAAGGCACACTATCGTCTAGCACCCGTCGAGATGAAAGAGCTAAAAGACCAAATTCAAGAGTTGCGGGACAAGGGTTTTATTCGCTCGAGTTGTTCTCCATGGGGCGCATTGATATTATTTGTGAAGAAAAATGATGATAATATGCGACTCTGCATTGATTATAGAGAACTGAACAGAGTCACCATCAAGAACAAGTATCCCTTGCCTAGAATCGAGGATTTATTTGATCAATTGCAATGAGCATCGATTTTCTCAAAGATAGATCTTCGTTCGGAATATCATAAGCGGAAGGTGAAGGAGTCCGATGTTCATAAGACGACTTTTAGGACTCGATATGGGCACTACGAGTTTATGGTGATGCCATTCGGGTTGATCAATGCGCCAGCGATCTTCATGTATCTCATGAACCACGTATTTCAATCGTATCTAGAGCAGTTTATCATAGTCTTCATATATGATATTCTGATTTACTCGAGGAGCAAAGAAGAGCATGGTCATCATTTAAGAACGGCACTACAAATACTGCAAGATTGGAAGTTATTTGCTAAGTTCAACAAGTGTGAGTTTTGGCTCGAGAGAGTGGTGTTATTAAACCACATCATTTCTAGAGATGGAGTTGAGGTCGATCCAAGCAAAGTCGAGGCAGTTAGAGAGTGGCCAGTACCAAAGAGCGTAACCGAGATCCGTAGTTTCTTGGGTCTAGCTAGCTACTACCGAAAGTTCAATCAAGGATTCTCTTCTATTGCGGTACCCTTAACCGCCTTGACGAAGAAGAATGCGAAGTTTATTTAGGGATTTGACTGTCAAGAGAGTTTCGAGAAGCTGAAGCAAGCTTTGACTTCAGCGCCAGTTCTGTCGTTGCCATCAGGGCAAGGAGAGTATGTTCTCTATACGGACGCTTCAAAGCTTGGTTTAGACTCAGTCCTGATGCAAAATGACCGAGTGATAGCTTATGCATCTAGACAGTTGAAGGTTCACAAGAAGAATTACTCGACTCATGACCTCGAGCTCGCAGCAGTAGTATTTGCTCTCAAGATCTAGAGACATCACTTATAAGGAGAGAAGCACAAGATTTTTATTGATCATAAAAACTTGAAGTACTCCTTCATCCAAAAAGAGTTGAACATGAGACAAACGAAGATGGTTAGAGTTGGTAAAGGACTACGACTGCGATATTAGCAACCACCCAGACAAAGCTAATATAGTTGCGGACGCTTTGAGTAGAAAGACAACAATCATCGCGCAACTGACAGTTCAAAGACCATTGCAAGCGGAGATTCAACGATTCGAGCAAACTAGTGAAAGGTTGTCTTCGATACATCAAGAATTTTAAACCAATTAAATTTGCAATTATCATTTACTTGTTTTAATTATATATATTCGATGGCTCGTGGAAAGATCCAGGATTGTAAGATTGAATCTTTGTTGCACTCAAACGTTTAGAAACATACTAACTCTGTTTTACACATAAGCAAGGAGATCAAAATTTCAAGTGTTTACATGCCACAAAACAAAACATGAACAGAATAGTCCAAAATTACACAAACAATGAGAAATTTATCCTGGAGAGGACATATATGCATTCCTATTGTTTCAATAGTGTGTGAATATTCCATATATACATTTATACTCGATTCTGCTTCAAATATAACCCAGCTGTTTCAACACTCGTGGCCAATCTATCCAATCTTAGGAAAATTCGTAAGTGTGTCAATGTCAATCTCTTCCCTATTAAATGCGCCTACGAAGACTTTTCGAAACATTGTATCAGTCGTAGTCATCGTGACATATTCATCAGCATCATTCCAAAGTTGTTGCACTTTTTCATCATTAACAGAAGTCTATTCTAAATATTTCACAGATAGAGAAGGGTCTTATATTCTCTGTATGTTATCTCTATCAGCTTTCATCCTCGATCTCACATTCCCACATGAGATTGAATTTGGGCAGGTGGATATGTTAGAAGGAATAAGTTGTTGCACTTTGTCATCGTTAACAAAAGCTCTAAGCTCAGCAACTGTCATTTTCTCAACGGGTGTCAAAATCTACCCTTCTTGAGGCAATCCTGGAGTATATTTGCGCTAGTGCACTTTGATAATCTCATTGAAGGCAAGTAAAACGAAAATCAGCAAATAGTACACACATGCAACATCAATCACAATGTAAAGGGGTTTTTCAATGCTTGACAAAATGGGAATGTAGATCATTAAAGGCAAGTCAAACGAACTTCCGCAAATAGTACACACATTCAACATCAATCACAACGTAAAATTTTCTTCCGCATTATCATTCGCTGTTTACTTCCTTGCTTTCCTATGTTCATTATCGATGACTGCAACACGAGATCTAATGGTGAATAATCACATTAAGAAATTGAAACCTTGGAAGGTAGTTGTTTATTTTGGGGTTGGGGCTGTTTGGGTAACGTCGCTGGTCCTTTTAAGAATTATAATATATTTTGAAGTCCGTCTTCAAAGTTTAATTTGGTGTAAAGTGTATTTGCTGTTGTTAAATGATCCATTATTATTCCTCTTTCCGAGTTTATCTGGGATCTATTCTAAATATTTAACAGATAGAGCAGGGTTTTATATTCTCTGTATGTTATCTCTATAAGCTTTCATCCTCGACCTCACGTTCCCACATGAGATTGAATTTGGGCAAGTAGACATGTTTGAAGGAATAAGTTGTTGCACTTTATCATCGTTAACAGAAGCTCTAAGCTCAGCAGCTGTCATTTTTCAGCGGGTGTCACAATCTGCCTTTTTTGAAGTAATCCTGATGTATGTTCGCGCTGGAGCACTTTGATAATATCATTGAAGGCAAGTAAAATGAACTTCCGCAAATAATACACACATGCAACACCAATCACAATGGAAAAGAGTTTTTCAATGCTTGGCAAGATGACCATCAATTTTCCACCTTCTCATCTTGCCAAGCATTGAAAATCCCTTTTCCATTGTGATTGGTATTGCATGTGTGTACTATTTGTAGAAATTCGTTTTACTTGCCTTCAATGAGATTATCAAAATGCACATGTGCGAATATACTCCAGGATTGCCTCAAGAAGAGAAGATTGTGACACCCGCTGAGGAAATGCCAGCTGCTGATCTTAGAGCTTCTGTTAACGATAACAAAGTGCAACAGCTTATTCCTTCAAACATGTGAACCTGCCCAAATTCAATCTCATGTGGGAACGTGAGGTCGAGGATGAAAGCTGATAAAGATAACATACAGAGAATATAAGACCCTGCTCTATCTGTGAAATATTTAGAATAGATCCCAGATAAACTCAGAAAGAGGAATAATCCTGGAACACTTAACAACAGCAAATACATTTTACACCAAATTGAACTTTGGAGCCTTTGAAGACTGACTTCAAAATATATTATAATTCTTAAAAAGATCAACGACGCTGCCCAAACATCTGCACCAACCCCAAAACAAACAACTATCTTCCAAGGTTCCAATTTCTTACTGTGATTATTCACCATTAGATCTCGTGTTACAGTCATCGATAATGAACGTAAGAAAGCAAAGAAGTAAACAGTGAATGATAATGCAGAAGAAAACTTTTACGTTGTGATTGGTGTTGCATGTGTGTACTATTTGCGGAAGTTCGTTTTACTTGCCTTCAATGATTCACCTTCCCATCTTGCCAAGCATTGAAAAACTCTTTTACATTGTGATTGGTGTTGCATGTGTATACTATTTGCGAAAGTTCGTTTTACTTGTCTTCGATGAGATTATCAATGTGCAACAGCGCGAACATACTCCAGGATTGCCTCAAGAAGGGCGGATTGTGACACCCGCTGAGGAAATGACAGCTGCTGAGCTTAGAATTTCGGTTAACGATGACAAAGTACAACAACTTATTCTTTCAAACATGTCCACCTGCCCAAATTCAATTCATGTAAGAACGTGAGGTCGAGGATGAAAGCTGATAGAGATAATATACAGAGAATATAAGACTCCGGTCCATCTGTGAAATATTTAGAATAGATCCCAGATAAATTCGGAAAAAAGAATAATCCTGGAGCACTTAACAACAACAAATAAACTTCACATCAAATTGAACTTTGGAGTCTTTGAAGACGGACTTCAAAATATATTATAATTCTTGAAAGGACCAACGACGCTACCCAAACAGCTGCCCCAACTCCCAAACAAACAACTACCTTCCAAGGTTCCAATTTCTTACCGTGATTATTCACCATTAGATCCCGTGTTGCAGTCATCGCTAATGAACGTACGAAAACAAGGAAGTAAATAGCGAATGATAATGCAGAAGAAAACTTTTGATAACCGTTCATGGTTAAAGTTAAAAGCACGAAGTACTCCTCGACGTTGGTCCACGTTAAATCCTATAAATAACATAATGAATTATTCAAATAAAATTTAATGCTAACAAAAATTTAATGCTAAAAAAACAAATGAGGCAGAAACAACAAATAAATTGATGCTTGGAAAATAATAGAATGAAGGGGCGAGATCAATATCTACCGGAACAACAAAAACAGAACATGAATAAAGTTTTCAAACCATCAAATCAGATCCAAATTCTAACTTCTTATTCTAAGGGGACTCAATGTAAGAGGAAGAACAAAGAAGAAAGACTCCAAATTCAAGAACATTCCTAGATCAAAATCTAAGGATAGGAGGAAGTGCTTCTTGTGTAAGAATGAGGGGCATCTTAAAAGAGACTGCCCAAAAAGAAAGCAATATAATCTGGACAAGAAGAGTGATCGTGGAGATGCTGAAGTAGCCTCTGAGGAGTACGAAAGTGATGAAGTTCTTTGTGTGACAAATGACAGGATTAGCAATGAATGGGTATTGGATTCAGGTTGTTCCTTCCACATGTGCCATCTCAAGAATTGGTTCACCTTTTATAAACTTTGTGACGGAGGACAAGCACTGCTCGGGAATAATAAGCCTTGTAAAGTCACTGATATTGGATCCATAAAACTCGAGCTTGCAGATGGGATAGAGATGGTTTTAAAAGATATAAGACATGTACCAGAACTGAAAAGGAACCTAGTGTCTTTGGGAATGTTGGATTCCCATGGCTTTTGTTGTAAAATTGAAGGTGGAACCCTTAAAGTCTTTAAAGATTCATTGATAATAATGAAAGGACGACTCGAGAATGGGCTGTGCTTGCTGCAAGCCAAAGTCGTCGCTGAAAAAACAAGTGTTGCAACAGAAGCTAACATCGCTAAGGGTTAGATTTGTCACATGAGACTAGCCCATATTAGTGAAGTAGGTCTCAAGGATTTGAGCAAACAGGGTCTTCTTGGAGGTGATCAAATATCAGAATTAGAGTTTTGTGAGCACTGCACATATGGCAAAGCAAAGAGACTGAAATTCGCCCATGGAATTCACAGAACCCAGAGTATACTCGAATATGTTCATAGTGATTTGTTGGGGGGAGGGACTGCAAGAATGCCCTCACAAAGTGGGGCCAGATATTTTTTTATCACTTATCGACGACTTCTCAAGAAGAGTTTGGGTTTATATACTAAAGCACAAAAGTGTACCTTTGTGCATTTCAAAGAATGGAAGGTTTTAGTTGAAACCCAAACTGGAAAGAAAGTTAAGACACTTCAGACTGATGATGGTCTGGAGTTCTGTTCAGAGGAACTTAAGCATTTCGGCAAACTGAATGGGATTAAGAGGCATCTCACTGTAAGAAGAACCCCACAACAAAATGGTTTGGCAGAGAGGATGAAAAGGTGAGATGCATGTTGTCAAATGCATATCTGCCGTCAAGCTTCTGCTCTCTGCCGTCAAGCTTCTAGGCAGAAGCCATATCTACGACTGTACACTTGATCAATAGGACCTCATCTACTGCAATAGAGTTGAAAACTCCTATGGAGAGGTGGTCAGGACATGCACCAAAACCTCGAATATCTCAGAATTTTTGGTTGTGTTACTATGTGCATGTAAACCAGGGAAAGTTGGAACCAAGATCAATAAGATTCATGTTCCTCGGTTATCAAAAAGGAGTTAAAAGGCTTCGGATTATGGCATAATGAGAAGGAGCAGTCCAAGATAATCATAAGTAGAGACGTTGTGTTCAGGGAAAATGAGATGTACCATTCACCTAACCAAAAGATGAATGGAGAAGATGCTGGCAATAATGAGGAAGTCCATTTAAAGGTTGAGTTCTCAAAATTGTCACAAGATGATGCTGATAAGCAACAAGGAAAGTCTCAAGCTGATCACCAAGTCAAAAATGATTATTTGCTTGCCAGTGACAGAACCAAAAAAGATATCACACCACCACAAAGGTTTGGATATGCTGACATGATTGCTTTTGCTCTCATGGCAGCATCTGAAAGTGAAGAAGGCGCAATTTCCTATAAAAAGGCCATGAGAAGCAGCAACTCTGATAAATGGTTAGATGCAATGAAGGATGAAATGAGGTTCCCCACCTTGTCTTCTTTGGACATTCCCAAGCTTAAAGGCAGCGGGAAATCCTTCTCTATACAAGTTCTCGGACAAGGTTTTTGAACAGAACTTCGATAGGCGAGAGGTGTAAGCACCGCAGAGAAAAACCAAACATGGGTCTTGGTTGAAAAATCTCTGGGACAGAAAGTGATAGGTTGCAAGTGGGTGTTTAAGATCAAAGAAGCTATTCCAGAAGTAGAGAAGGCTAAGTTCAAGGCAAGGCTTGTGGCTAAGGGATATTTACAACATGAAGGAGTGGACTACAATTAAGTGTTTTCCCCTGTGGTTAAACACAACTCAATCAGAATGATATTGTCCCTAGTAGCCAATGAAGACTTGGAGCTGGAACAGCTTGATGTAAGAGCAACCTTCACGCACGGTGATTTAGAAGAAAATTTTTTTATGACACAACCTGAAGGCTTTGCTAAAGCAGGGGAAGAAGGGAAAGTGTATCAGTTAAAGAGGTCCTTGTACGAACTTAAACAATCTGCACGCCAACTGTACAAAAAGTTTGACACTTATGTGCTCAAAGTTGATTTTGTTAGATGTGAGTATGACACTTGTGTCTATTTCAAGAGAAGCAAAAATGGAATTGGCACTTATTTATTACTTTATGTAGGTGACATATTAGTAGCATCTAAGTATCAAAGTGAAGTAGAGGTGGTGAAACAGCTACTAAAGAGTGAATTTGAAATGAAAGAGATGAGACTAGCTAGTAAGATCCTCGGTATGGAAATAAGGAGAAACTGAAATACATATAAACTTTATATTTCACAAAGGACTTAAATTGAGAAGGTGTTGAAGAGGTTTAGGATGGAAAACTCTAAACCAGTACAAACCCCTATGGCTCAACATTTTAAATCGTCACTCAAGGATTCTCTTGAGACTGAGGTGCGGAACATGGAGAAGATCCCTTACGCTAATGCAGTAGGCAGTCTTATGTATGCCATGATTTGTACCCGTCCAGATCTAGCCTACGCAGTGAGTCTGGTCAGTCGATATATATGTAAACCAAGCAGAAACCACTGGGAGGCAGTGAAGTGGATTTTTAGGTGTCTCGGAGGAACACTTGGATTGGGATTGTTGTATGGAAACAGAAAGGAGAGCATGTAAGTTATTGAAGGTTCCGTAGATGCTGACCATGCTGGTTGTTTGGACTCAAGGAGGTCCTTGACGGGTTATGTGTTTAAGTATCATGGAAATGTGGTGAGTTGGAAGTGTAACTTACAACATGTAGTGGTACTATCTACTACTGAAGCTGAATTTATAGCAGTCACAGAGGCAATTAAGGAAGCTTTGTGGATAAGTGGGATGGTGGCAGAACTAGAGACACAAGAGATAACAATGGTAGCTAAGGTGTTATGTGACAGTCAAAGTGGCATTCACTTAGCCAAGAACCGAGTTTATCATGAACGGACTAAACACATTGATGTCAAGCTCTATTCATAAGAGAGGTGATCTCAAAAGGGAAGGTGAAGCTGGAGAAGATCACAACTAGCAAGAATTCTGTAGCTGAGATTTCATCTAGTCATCTCTTGCACATAAACTCTTATTCCAAAGAGCATAAAGAAACACTTCTCATGAAACCTTATACTCACACGCAAACAAATCTAAGAAAACACAACATGCATGATCAACACCATGGTTAAAAGAACTCAAACTAACCTTGCTTATGTGGTGCGTTTTAGAATTGAAAGAGTGCATTTGTCACTCAAAATTGTTTCAAACCGTAAACAAATCATCTATCCTTCAGTTAACATTGAAAAAATGGTATTATGATATTTTAATCTTCTTCTCACTGTCTTCATTCATTTCTTATTTTTTTTCTCCTCAGAGATTTTTGGTTAGACAACTGTTCTCTAAAAGTTAACATAAACATTAAAAGGAAGCTTTAAATTTAAATTTTTCTTCAAGAGAAAGAGAGACATATATTATTCTGTGATTAAATCAAGTTGGGCCATAAATTTACCAAAAAGAGTTAGAATCACAGACAGCCTTCAATCAACAGTGAGAAACGTACTAAGTAAATTCATCAAGTATCAATTAGCCACATTCACAAAATTCACATGCAAAGTCAGATTATTGTAGTTATTAAAATATGTATCATAAATCAACATTCAATAGGAACTCAAAAAATAATACCAACAGTTGATCTTCGCTCAGGTTAAGTAGTGCTCAAATATCAAGTATGTGAATTTATATTTTCCAATTTTCCAAATTTTTGAAAAAGTAAAAATATTGAACAAACTTGAACTTAAAAGTGGCAATTTCATGATTTTATATCTCAATCTGTTTTGACTACGAATGATATTAATGAAGCTTACCGTCTTTTTAATTGCTTGCAATAATATGTAGATCCATATAATATGAGGAACTAATTAAACCAAGCATGTAGAACAAACCAAAAGAAGTGGAACAAACCAAAACTTTCATGGAAAAAAAAAAGAACACTTGAATGAAATAAAACAGAGCTGTTTTGAAAGAGAATAAAAGACAAGACATCAATAAATTAAACCAAGCATGTAGAACAAACATGTTTCTTATATGCAGCATTGCTTGCTTTATGGCATTAACAGTGTTTTTTGGGAGGCTTTGTACACAATAATATAGATCTAGTACAGAGGGAGAGGAGCAGAATGTTGAGGAAACTGAATCTTCAATTTCCGGTTGTAAACTCTACTAAACATTCAAAACAAATTAATGATACAGAATGTTGCAACTATTAAAACAAATAAAAGTAAAAACTCATTTTTGCTAATATAATGAATGGAAAAAATTTGCATTAGTGGACAAGCTTTTGAGTAACAGATCAAGTTTTAGAAGTATAAAATCTACAAGATTCACAAGACATAGGGTACTTACTTTTTCATCCAAAGCGTGAATGAAGCTTTGTGTTGGACTTAATACACGTCCAAAAGGGTCTGGTCGTTTACTGCTACCCATGGCCTGAATAAGTCATTTCCGGCGAAGAAATGGCCAGAAATTCCAGGAAGAATCGCGCAGAAACAGGGTCGCGAGCAAAGGTTCGGACATCTTGATATCTTGCTCAAAAATGTCGATTCAAGGCTCAAATCGAAGCAAAGGGCCACGTGTAAGCTGAATCAAGGGTCGACAGACCACCTCCGGCGGTGTACGGAGGCATCCACGACAAGATTTGGTGAGGGCTAGGGTTTGACGGGATTGGGGTTTTTTATTGGGAGCAATTTAAACAAGAGAGCAAGAACACACCATTTAACTACATCTAAAACAGAAAAATGCTTCAGATCTGACTATATTATTATCCCAATGAAGATAAGAAATGAGAAAGACATGAGAAAATGAGAGACGAGTCTCGTGTATGAACAAGTATACTGACTTTATTATTTTCTAAAAAAGGTCAAAGAAACTGTTTCGTAATTTGGTGGGTGTATTCAATTCAGAGTTTTGATGATTTTTAATGATTTTTTTAAATGACAGACTTTTATGAATTTGATAGATTTTTATTGACTTTTATGGATTCTCACAGATTTATAAACAGATTTACGTGGATTCATGTAGACTTTTTGCAAGATTTTTATAGATTTTTGTGAATTTTTTTTATAGAATTTTATAAATTTTGTACTTAATTATAAAATATTATTTTTTATTAATATTTTTGAACCAATAATTGATTGACATATATAACATATTCAGTTTGAAATAGTTTTTCAATATTTATATTAATAAATAAATATACTTATTTAAAAGTTAATCATTTAATCCATACATGTGTACATATGTGGGTTTGTATGTATGTTTGTAAATTTTTTAAAATACATCAATTGATTAATCTGTAATCTTGTTTTTGAATTGATAATATACATGTGAAAAGAATATTATTTAGCATTGTGTGGATATAATTTTTTATAAAAATATCATAGCTTATATATTAATTGAAAATGCTAAAAAGAATTTAAAAAATCATGGTTGTTGCGAGACTATTCAATTATTAATAATTAAGCGATATTTTTTGGATCATCTTTTATTATTATTAAATATTACATTAATTTGTATAAATTATAAATTAAAAATCACAAAATAAATTCTAGAATTCAAAATTTTTTATGATATTAAAATAAAAAATTATTAAATGAACAATCAGCCAAAAAATGAAAAATTTGAAAAAAAAGATGAAAATATATATAGAGATGCACTTCGAAAATTTGAGAGAATGATAGAGATAGATGTGAGGAGAGAAGATAAGAAGAGATGTTATGTGAAGCGACAGAGAGAGAATAAATAGCTCGTGTATGAGTTAGAAGTTTTAAAAATCCATCCAAATCTTTGGGTTGAACCAAATACAATTTTTGACAATTTATAGTTGTACCTTAAGCTTTAATGTTTGTATGTTAATGAATTACATGAAGTTATTAAAAGTCTATTGAAAATTTCAATACCTACAAACTTTTATAGAATTTTTAAAAGTCAATGTTGAATACCACTTGACTTTTTAAAACTCCATGAAAGTCTATTTTGAATACCACTAGATTTTTATGAAGTATCTAAAAGTCTTAATTTAATACATCCAGACTTTTGAAATCTACAAAAGTCAATAAATCTCCTACATTGAATACATACTTCAGAAAAATAAGTTAATAAATAATATTTTTTTAAAACATTGTCTTTTATCCAAAAACACTAATAAAAGACCGTTTTAAAAAAACGGTTAGATCATAAAAACACGTTCATAGATAACAATTTTTAAAAACCGTTGTCTTTTACCCCAAAAATGTTAATAGACAACGTAGAAGATCGGTTGAGAGTTTAGAGGAGAGAGTTGGATAAATACTAGACAAAATATGTTCTCTTCAGATGGTTTGGTAACTAAATAGAATATTCTTGAATGTCTATGTCAGTTAGCTAACATATAAGTGTGGAAAAAAGCTAAACTGACAAATTAGAACATATCACATAATGAATGGTGAAGGTAAATTGAAATGTAAAATATATATGTATGTTTCTGGATGTTCGGAAAACAGAAGCTCCTACGTCATCCTTTCTTCATTTTGGAATTTTCGCACTAGAAGACTTTGGATAATACAAGTAGTTTGCAAGATCCCGATTCAGTTTGGTCTTAAACACTGTCAAACTGAAACTCATAGTATCTCAATTGATTAATAAATAGTCTGCAAACTGATATACAAATGTAATGAATAATAATACTAACTTAGCATGAAAATGATCCTTAAATGATCAGATATAATTCTTTTTTAGTTGTGCTGAACTGACTCAGTTTCGCTCAAATATTTGACAGCCTTTAAGAGTATGAAATCTGGTTTACAATTCTATGAAATTCTATAAAAGTCAACAAAAAATCATCAATCCCACAATAATCCATCATTTGAAAGAGTGATTAAAAGTTTTTAAAAACTTTAGAATGAATATACCCCCTTATACAAAGCCAAATCCAAATGAGAACGCCAGACTGTCTTCTTATATACATATATAGTTAGTTAATCACTTTATACTAAAACAATATGTGACTACATATACATACGCTTGTTTGTGTTTATTGAATTACAAGGAAGATATTTTAAAAGAATCCTACTAAGTACTGATGTGTAATTAGGAAGATATTTTAAAAGAATCCTACTAAGTACTGATGTGTAATTTCTACTCATTAAAATTTGTAATCTGGTAAGATATGAAAAAAATTAAAATGAGTTTGAATAAAATGTACATCACATGGAAAGTTTTAAAATTATTCCGATTTAGGTAAGTAATTGATGACAATTAAACACAATATATATACATATATATATATACACACACACACACACACACACACATATATATATATATATATGTATATATATATCAACTGTCTTGTCCTCGAAAATAAAACATATAGTAGGCTAGCTGGCATGAACGTGAGTTGAGATTTCACTGGCAAAATATAATAGTTTTCATGAATCTGGACTCCATTTAATAATAATATTAGATTTTAAATTAGCTTAATATTATTGTTTTGGTGCATTAATTAAATAAAAGATTGTAACAAATACCTCATATAATCCATCAACAAGTATTTGACCAAAATAAGAAAATAATTTACATTCTTCCCATATATATATTTTAATTGAAAATATATAGTCAACAAAACAAGCAGAGACAATAATAAGAATTTAAAGGTATGTATATATAAATGCACATGCATCTCTGATTAATTATATATATATTTCTTGGTTCTTGTAATGATTATTTGGAACCAATTAAAAAGAAAGTGGAATGTGGGATTTAACTGGGATTGAAGGCAGCTGCGCTAACGTCGAAATGGATTCATGCGGAATTCATGTTTTGCTTGTGGATCACGATGGTCCGCATGACACAGCCAATTTGCTACACCTCTGCCATTACAAAGGTACGTAGTCAACACACGTTTTGATTTCCATGGAAAAACAATTTTAGATCTATCAGTTGTCCCCTCCTTTTATTTATTTATTTATGATTGTTGTTATTATCATTAATATAATTTCATTTCTATAATAAATACAAGCTACGATGTATGTTACATATTTGTCAGTGACATTTATGGACCTTGCTTCCGCTGCTATATCAATTCTGTCGAGCGGAAAGGTGAAATTTGACGTTGTGATGGCCAACATCAATTCTCCTGATCTTTATGGATTCAAGCTTCTCCAACTTGCTGTCAACACGGGTTTACCAATAATTGGTAACTATTTGAACTAATTCCATCTTCATAACTACTACTATGTATATATCTATCATCCCTCAATATGATTTGTTCCTTCTGTATAGCGATGTCGTATAATGATGATACATTGGTTGCGATGAGAGCTCTGGAAAGTGGGGCACTCCTTTTTATCAAGAAGCCCGCGACGATGGAAGTACTCAGGTCCCTATGGCAGCATGTTTTGAGGGAGAAAGCGTGTGTCATGAAACGACGCGAGAGACTTCAAGAAATAACCGAAACAGAGAAAAAATTCAAGGGACGAAGGGAGTGCACTGACTGGACTCCTGAACTTCATGCAAAGTTCATGAATGCTGTTCAACTACTTGGAGAAGGAAGTATATTTCAATCTCATTCTTTTTTGCATCTTTTCTGTTGTTTTTTTTAGATGGGTCTCAATCATTTCTATATTATATATATAATATACTCGAAGGGTGCTTCCCAAAAGAGATCCTAAACCTAATGAATGTGGATGGTCTCACAAGGTTGCAAGTAGCCAGCCATCTCCAAGTATGTCACATTTCCTAAATATGCTGATAACTTTATGTACGATTATATATATAGTTTCATCAAGGGCCCTGCTCCTCCATCGTCTGGCTGGATCTTCCTCTATAGCCACATGATCTATATTATACCTATATCTATATAGATATACAGCGTTAAATTTTGTACTACAGAAATTTTTATTTTTCTTTTTTGTCTTCATTATGTTGTTTAAAGAAATGTCGTAACCTTAATTGGCGAGTTGAAGAGAAGAGGCCTTACCGACTAAGTCAACATGAAGATGGGTCCCTAACCAATCCAAGAAAGTTTGGGGCAATGCCTCGACGGGGAAGGGACGACTATCATGTTCCAGTCCAAGAGACTCACCTAGATGGACAGAACGCGGGAACAGAAAATATAATCAATAATACTTATAATGTCGTCCATGGAAACATGGAAATAGCACCAGCATCCAATGATAAACATCAGTATTATGTTGTCTCTCCCCATCATCAGCAACATGGAGCTTTGCTGCCTGACGCATCAGGCACCTCGAATCCATCTGAGGACTTGTATAATTTGTTTGATACGAATGGATTCAACCACAACTTTTCAGGCAGGAAGTCCAAACCATCATATTGATCCTGACCAGGTATTGTACTTGAAAACTAGCATAACACCTCCATTCTTTTAAAACTAGGAGCAGTTGACTTTAATTTGTTATTTTGCAGAACTCCACAATGCCGAGCAATTGGAGCTCGCAGTCATCAAATTTTGGCAAGGGATGATCGACCCATTATAACTTGTCTGGGAATGACCTTTTGTCCTTTCCCCCCATTTTTCTTGAATAATAACTACATTTGTGCATGTTCACTGAACATTTCTACAATACTTCAGCTGAATATTGTTACTGTCTTTTATGTTTTCTATGTAGCGTACATATAATTGGTTTTTTTTAGTTGGAGAGATCAATGTTACAATTGAGTCGTGAACATGACACCTCATATTAAACATGAGATCTTGATATCAGATGAACTACAAGTCATCGTAGTATATTATTGGTTTCTGAACTATATAATCGTGGGAGTTTTTAACAGACCCGTCCCTGAGGTCTTAGCTAACAGGATTGCAGATCAAGAAGCATGCATATATACACTCTTAAAATTATATTAATATCATGCTAAAAATGTACTTGATTATTACAAAGGCTTCCTAATTTTTAATTATATGGAAACACTGTTTGGTACACCTCTGCATGTTACTCCTGCTCCCGAACTAGGCGCCAGAAGTTCATATGGTAGCACCCCAGGACCACACCTATTCCGACATTGAGGATCAGCATTTCTTTTCTCGATCTCCTTCTCGATCAGCCTAATCTCACTGGAGAACTCGTAAAAGGCTTCAATAACCTTAGGATCACACGACCAAATTGATGGATGATTCCTTTCACCCAAATATTCCTCATCGGGTGAATGAGTTGATAATGTGTCCACCACGGCCATGAACTTTGTCGCTTGTAATAAACTTGGCAGGGCACAGAAAAAGTACTTTTGTGGGTCTGTAAGGAATATCGAGTACTCCGGGTCATTCTCATCTGGAATCAGGCGGCGCATGAGCGGTGGGCGGTTTGGGATGTAGCCACCATAAGGGTACTGGCCAAAGTTCAATGCAGCATGTTGTGCAGATGCAAGCCATATTATGGTTGTGAGGATTGAAGCCAGGTCCTCTGGGGTGGCTAATGTGGGCCACCAATCCTCATGGCGGAGGTCCGCATGGCCTACGTTAATCGACTCGGCGTACCAGGCCTGGAGCTCCTTGTCATTGCAGACTTGGTTGGCGTCTTGATAGTAATGGGCCACATACTTGTGGACCCATTTTTCGATAGCTTCCCATATCATCAGCCCATCTGTGGCATAAGGGTAGTCATCAATGATAAGTTTAAGCCCATGGGGCTGAGTCGGATCTCTTGCAGCCATGCCTCTGAAATGAAAAAGATGATGATATTATTTGAGTTATGTTGAATGCATGCGTGCGAGAAAATTGACCGTGTACACAAATTTATGGTGGCATAGCTCATGACTATCAAACATTTCTCATGATTTTAATAAACAATATGCTTAAAATTAGGCACCTTCTAATGAGATCAGCAGGGAGGCTTTCCAAGTCAAACCGCCAAGAACTCTTGTATGCTGCTGCACTGATTTCCATACAATAACGGCCGGGAGTGAAGCAAGATTCAATCACACCATCTACACTAATTAAACTCTGTCTAGCCAATGCATTGATCTCCAATGTGTATCTCATGTGTGGATCCAAAAGCTTAAATATGGGATGCATTGCACTCATTTGCCTATGTGCAGCCAATATGAATGGCTCCAATGCTGCATGCGTACGTAACCTAAAAAAGCAAAACAAATTGGTTGCTACATTTTCTTGAGTTGAATCTTGCTAAAACTATAGTTATTACAATCGAGTGTAATTTTTACTGTCAGTACGTACCAATGGTTAACAAGTTGGTGAACACCGGCATCATTGGAACAAACATGAGCCTTAGCCAATTGCCACATCCAATAAGTAGCGGCATCCACCGGTGGTGTGACCACACGCTTTGGCCGAGAGCTTGAAGAGGTTGGTGGGAGGCTGAGCTCTATGGCTATGGGTTTGAGGGTGCCCAAATCAGTCAAGAAAAAGACTGTGCGTGTTGCATATGATTTCCGTCCATCGAGGGCATTCATTCCATTGAGGAATGGCAAGTATATGTCATGGTAATCGATGATATATAGCCTGTTAGCATTCAAAGCCTGACAAAGCACCAACCTAGCTATGTTAATTGAATGACAACAATCAAAATTCTGAAACAGAGGCGATTCAGTTTTTGCATTATTCCTAGACCATGAATCAGTTATATCACTATGAACCCATTGTAATATTTATATATATGCCATGCCAGAATTTTCAAACTATTGCATACCTCTTGTATGGTAATCCCATTAAGTTGACCAGATATGTGTTCGTCTTTGAGAGCTGATTCTGGTGATCCGTAACTTTCAGGGTCAAGCTTACTCACTGGGGGAAAAGCCTGAAGCCTTTCTATATTGATAGGATTGACCCCAGCCAAAGCTTGACGCCCGAATTCATCGTCTCGCAACCATGCATATTTGTCCTCTGCGACAAACATTAAAATCTCCCGAGTTAAAAATATATTATGATAAAAGTTCATAATTAGGTGTCGCATGAGCCATTAAGTAAAGTACAGAACAATTTGAAAGTGGTGTCCATGTTATAACGTATAATAAATAATATATGTGTCAAATTTTCTCGGAAATATCGGGCAGCCAAAATTTTTCAAAGGGGAAGAGGAGAGCACTCACTTGAAACGATCTTTGGAAGGTCAAATTTGAGTAGGCCACCTTTTTGAATCTTGTTCACAGCCTCAGGCATGGGCATCTTATTCAAGATCTCATCATGCAGGCCGAGTTTAAGGAGTAGGCCTTCACTATAAAGGCTGTCAATATCTGAGAACCCCTTGAAGTCCTTGTTGTTAGCAGAAATGCTGGCCATTAATTGTGGAATAAGATTGTGAAGCACAGCCTTGAGTCTCCCCGTGGAGAAGGTGGTCATTTTCGACTCCTCAAACTGTTCGTCCCTTGGCAC
This sequence comes from Primulina huaijiensis, assembly GCF_012295235.1. NCBI lineage: Eukaryota > Viridiplantae > Streptophyta > Magnoliopsida > Lamiales > Gesneriaceae > Primulina > Primulina huaijiensis. Next base: position 653,542 of record NC_133318.1, on the reverse strand, counting down.
GTACATGGGCAATGGCTTCTCTACTCGACTCTCGGCGTTCAAATCTGGCATGAAATATCAATGTTTAAAGCAAGGCATACATTCGTAGGGCGATCAAGAAGGGGAAGTCAGTCGACTAACTGGTATAAGTAGCAGGGCGTCCTGTGCGGCAACGCCGTGGATAAGGTATTTGTTGACCTCCAAGAATCGGCCGAGCGAAATCAATGCCTTTATCAGGATTCCCAAGATCATTGTACACATCAAAATCATATATTCTATCAGACAACTTTCTTTCACCATTTCCATCGCCTCTCAGTTCTCTGAGCTCCCTTTCTCTAAGAGCTTGAAGCCCTGCTGGTGTTTCATGGGGCAAATATGGCTGCCAAATGTTGAAAATCGTCTCAATAAACCAATCACTGTAGCTAATTTGGGACTTCCTATTTCAAACTTTGATTGATAAACGCTAAACAAAATAATTATTAAAACTATTTTACTATAAATAACATTTTTTTTTTAAACTTATAAATATAACATTTATAAATAACATTTAATAATTTATAGAATGACAAATCAAAATTATTTTTAACCTACTTTTAATGTAAGGTGGGTCCAGCTGACTTAGGTGTATTCATTAATAATATAACAGGATTGAGGCAATTTGTAACCGACGACATCGCAAAATGAAGCATATTTTACTTTATGTAGAAAAAGGTTATCTTCAGCTTTCCCTTGCGTTTTAAATATGAACTTTGATTAAAATGATTACCAAGTGCACTAGGAAACTTGTCAAATTAAAAGGTTGAATATTTATTTATTTTCTCAGATGGGGGGACATCGAAATTGGTCAAAAAAGTCAGCAGGACTATCATTTCATCTTAACCCAGTCAACGATAATCAGCCTACCTGATTAGAGAAGAAAATTCTTTTGCCGGGATGATGTTTGTTGGACTGCACCCAAGAATCGCAGGGAAAATGCAGGGGACCCCGGGGAAATCCTTCGACTGTTATACTCTCCAAGAAGAACTCTTGCTGATGCTTGTTGCTCACTAAAATTGCACCGGGAGTCCCAAAATTCGAATCCACCACGAATTCTGCTATGTAATTCACTCTTTCTGTTTTGAGGTTTGATTTCTTGGACCAGTCCTTGAGAGCAGCTTGATTGCTTTTCTTGGGTGCTTTGGTTTCTAAAATCAAAGTTTGAATGATCCATTAGCACTTAGCAGAGCGTGTGTGTAGATATAGATTTAATCAAGTCGACTTACTTGGATCAAAATCATTGCTCACGAGTTCCAAAACAACATTCCTTCCGATCTTATCAGCAAAGGCATCCAAATGTTTGACCAAAGTCTCCTTGAAATCCTCCTTGTTCTTGTTCCTTACAGTCAGCACCGCTCTGACCTTAAACTTGAGAGCTTTCTGAGGCACCGATTTCACCAACTCCAAATCTTCACTGATGGCCGCAACAGGGATTGTACTGATCTTCACACCCATGGCTTTTTGTTGGAAGGGAAACAGAAACCGGCGACTCTGTCTCTGCTTCAAAACCAGCCTAGACGATGACGCAAGAAATGAAGTTTTCTCCAGTAAAGAGGAACCACCCATGATCTCTTTAACAAGTGCCATCGATTGCTCACGACACAGAAACAATTTGGCTAGTGGAATGGAATGTGATGGTGTGTGAGATACATTTTATTTATATTTATAGAAAATAATTAAATGGTTTTAATGTGTCACCGGCCACATGTTTTTATTTCTCTTCCTTTTCTTGTTTTTGTTATTTCTCTTCTCATATAATAATATCACATGCAAAAAGTCAGCAAAGTTTTTTGTCTCTCCATGCGTTTGAGTTCTGTCTAGTTTTGAAAATTAAAATAATTTACTCTTGTTAGAAATATCAGGACGTGTGGAAAACGTAAAATAATGAGGACTCCACACACAATAATTGAATTTAGGGTCTGTCCTACATTTCAAATTAAAAGTTTTGACTAAGACCTGGCACGTATGTTAGGGCCGGCCCGGGTCGCTACTGCGTGGCCCTATTTGTCCTTTAGCCTTCAATTGAATCCTCCCTCAATTACTTTACAATGTTGTATGTAAAAGCACATTCAACCCATTATCGTATATATCAATTTTTTTATTCTTCTTTTTTCAGTACACAGCTAAATAAATAGGACAGATTCTTTTTTTTAACTGTGATGTTTATAACTCGTTAGTATATGAATGAATGAATGAATGAATAGTTTATTAGGAAAATAGAGGAAGCCGGAAAAAGTAAAGGGCGGAAGAATGAAAACTGAAATTGGAATTTGTTTATATAAAATTAGGCAGCGTCTTTGACCATTGGCGGCAGCTTGATGGTTGGCCAGGGTCGGTCTTAAATATAAACATTACGTTCACAAAATACTTGTATTTAGTGGGCTCAACACCTAATATACATATACATTGACAAAAGCTTAATAAATAGCATCATCCATATGTGAACGTGTGTGTGAGAGATTATAAACATATTTATTAATCTCTCCTTAATAGAATCCTAGTCCTTCTTGGCTGTTTTATTGAGATACTCTAATTCAATTGACCAAAACTCCTGCCTAGATATTTTTTCATTGTCAAATATCTCATTTGTATTTTTCAGATTTTGCTTAATTAAATAACTATGATTTAATCAATTAATTCATTCTTTTACATTATTCTTTTGGATGTTTTGACTTGTTAGGAAATCTTCTAATCAATATTTTATTAAATTTTAGTATTGTGAGTTCATTATCATCCCGACTGACGATCTGACATTATCAATGTGACGAGAGCACAAAACTCGTTATTGTGGCGAAAATGAAAAATTCAAAATTTCCACTTATTCATTTCTAACAGCTGATTATTTTTCACTATCCTCACTAAATTAGGTAATTGCACTTTCCTCACTAAATTAGCAGTTGAACTAACTTCCTCAACTTCCAAACATGGAATCCACTTATAAATTCATTTATAAGTTATATGTTTGATCTCCATCGAACTAAATTATCAAATCAACTCCTTTAATCTAAATGTCTCAACAAGAACAAAAAATCCAATATTTGTGTAACCCTCAATAGTTAATAGATACAGCTAGTCGTGAATTCACAATTCATGTGATTCGGAACAACACTTCTTTCTTATACCCTTTATACGCTCTTTATCACAAGAATGTCATAATTCAAGTCCGATCGCAACCATCGGATCATGGTAAGAGCATCTAGTAGCATCACCCCATGATCTCCTAGTTATCACTTATAGCGCCTACAAGAACCAATATTTTATGATTAGCGTAAAATATGGTCTCTTCAACTCATATATCCTGATCGAATCTGCATCCATTGGTATGTGGAGAGTTGAATTTGAAATCGGTAATGATGTGATGTATGTTTGAGTTATCATAATGGCATCGTATGTGTAACTAGATAAACAATTTTTCCTAAAGCACGTGTCTTACTCTTGTCAGATATTTCTTGTACTATTAACTCATCATATCACATAGGATATCCTCGCACGTAGGTGAGCAGTAAATCTTTAACCAGAAAGCAATGGCTCCTAAGGATTTTGGGGCTACACCTAATCTCTCTATCTGATGACCCTCATGGAGTTCGAGATGCGGCCGTGGATGATCAAGCCACCAAAAAAAACATGGGATCCTCTAGAGTTGTTGGAAGGACCTATAACGAGATACGAAGCAAGAAGTTTAACGAAGTTCTTCGAGGACTCGTGGTGAGCTACCAAGAAGGTCCTACAAGCATGACGCCAAGATTTGAGGGTTTTGGGGAGCATGAAAACAATGTTGGAGGTTATTGACACATCATTCAAGTGTCAAATGATCAAGAGGACAGTAGCAACCTTGCATTCTAAGTGCACAGCCACGCGCATGTCAAATATTGAGGACGACTATGGGTTTTTAGTGGGGATTCACTTAGAGATGAAATTATGACAAAAGCACATAATACCCCTTATTCTATATACCCCGGAAGTGCAAAAATGTACAAGGAATTGCAGCTGTTATATTGGTGGTCGGGTAAGAAACGAGATATTATGAACTTCGTGTTTGAATGCTTGACGTGTCAACAAATGAAGGTAAAGCTTCAAAGACCAGCAGGAATGCTCCGACTACTTCCCATTCCCAAGTTGAAGTGGGAGAACATCACTATGGACTTCGTGGTAGGTTCACCAAAGACGGTTAAAGGATTCAACACCATTTGGGTAATAGTGCACCGTCTTACTAAGTCAGCACATTTCCTACAAGTAAAGACGACTTTCTCTATGACCCAATATGTAGAGCTATATATTCGAGAGATAGTCAGGCTGCACGAAATTCCAGTTTCCATGATGTCGGACAGAGACACACGATTCACTTCATCATTCTGGAAGAGTTTGCATGCAGCCTTAGGGACCAAGCTACTATTCAGCACAACGTTCCATCCCCAGACAGACGGTCAGTCTGAGAGAGTCATACAGATTTTAGAGTATCTACTCCGAGCATGTGTGATCTACTTCCAAGGGAGTTGGGAACCGAAACTACCCATAGTGGAGTTCACTTACAACAACAACTTTTATTTATCTATAAGGATGGCTCCATACGAGGCACTCTACAGAAGGAATGTAAATCGCCCATCCATTTGGACGAGGTAGGAGAAAAAGCTACGATGGGACCCGAGATAGTTCAGCTAATCGCATATTTAGTCGCCAAGATCCGACATAGGATGAAGACAACTCAAAGTCGACTGAAAAGCTACGCTGATAAAAGAAGACGAGATCTCAAGTTTGCAGTCGGTGATCACGTATTCGTAAAATAGCACCTATGAAAGGTGTTATGAGATTTGGTAAGGAAGGCAAACTCAGTCCGAGATTCATCGGATCATTCGAGATACTCGACATAGTGGGAGCATTAGAATATCGAGTGGCGTTGCCACCCAATCTCGTAGGAGTTCACAATGTCTTCTACATATCGATGCTTCGCAAGTACATGTCAAACCCTTCACATGTACTAAATTTAAAACCACTGCAGCTTACACCAAACCTGTCTTATGAGGAGAGACCTACTCAAATTTTGGGCAGACAAGAGAGAAGACTGCGGAACAAGGTGATAAAGATGGTCAAGGTCAAGTGGCTGAATAACTCAGAGGAAGAAGCTACTTGAGAGACCGTGACTCCTCATCTCTGAATCACTCAGAGGAAGAAGCTACTTGGGAGATCGAGACAGAGATGAGGAGTCACTACCCAAAGTTATTCGACAATTCTTAATTTCGAGGAAAAAATTTTATTTGGGGGGTGGGTGGGGGGATGATTTGTAACATCCAAAAATCAGTTCACGTAAATCACATGTATGCAAATTATTTAAATAGCTTATTTACCTTATTTAATTGATTTTGATTGCTACATATTATATGATTGAATGTTTAATTGCATGATTTCGTGAAATTAAGGATTTTATCCGGATATTCGATAATAGGCCGGGGAAAGGAGACCAGGGACGACGGAGATGAAAATATATTTAAGGCCCGATGATATGATCAAATAAGATTAAAATTTTCTAAAAATGTTGAAGTCTGAATTATTTTACGAGACGAGCCAGATTTTATCTGGAAAGCCAGTTTTAGTCAAACTAAAGACTTTTAAAGGCCCGAAAATTATTATTTTTGAAAATGAATTTTGTAAATTTTTATTTTATAATTAAATAAGTCTTAATGGGCTTAATATACCTAAGATTATTGGGCCTAATCATTCCTAAACTTAAAGCCTTAAAGAACCTAACATCTAACACCTAAATTTCAAAAATTAAAAAGCAAAAACTAGGGTTCTTGGATACTCCTAGTAGCCGACATACACACACATCACACACTCAAGGATATTCAAAAATTTGAGAGCAAAAATACAATGATTTTCGTCGTCCGTTCGTTCTTCTTCGCAACCCACGTCAATGATCGAATTTTCGATCGTTCTAAACGCAAATGCACGCTTCTAAACCTTTCTTTTGCACAATACAAATCATATTATGCATGATTTATATTTTATAGCATGAAAAATGTTTAGATCAAATTATTTAACGATTAGACATATAATTTTCAAAGTTTTGACGTTTATACGCATATATGAGTCATGTTATGGATTCCAAAGTATATGCTGCCATTAAAGTATTATTAGGGGATGGGAACAAGGACGTTTAGTTATGAAACGAGGGCTGGAACCGTGCATGGATAAGGGAGGATGAGCCTAGGGTTTCTTGATGAGTTTCCTTGTGGTCATGGGACGGCTAGGGATGAACCGCACCAGGGCTCGGCCAGGGCCACGTGCACGGCTTAGGGAAGAGGTTAGGAAGGCTTAAGGTTGGCTGGACGTTGGCTAGATGAAGGAGGGCAGCAACTTGCAAACCCTAGGAAACCTAGGGCTCACGCGCGGCTCGACGAGTAGAAGAAGAAGTGCAGCGTGCCAAGGGCTGACCAGGGCGGTCAGGTAGGGTCCCATGAGGGGTCAAGGGTCTGTATAGGCTGGGCTAGGGCATGGAAAAGGTAGCTCGAAGGGGAAGTGAGCCGTGACTTTGGGAGTAGTGGAGAGGTGGCGGGCCTGGTTCCAGGGACTAGGGGCTGGTGTAGTGGTCCGGGCTGGTTCAAGAAGGGTTCAAGAGGGTCTGGTCAAGGGGTGGTCCGAGGTGGCTCTAGGATGGCTCGTGTAAATTAGAAACCATGGCTTAGGAATGAAAGAATGGTTCGATTTTGGCTAGGAAGGAAAAGTGGTTCGAACGTGGTCCATGGGGGTTGGTTCATGGTTCAAGGGGGTATTTTAGGGATGAAAAGTTTATGTTTAAAATTTGGGAAGAAAATAATAAGTTTGTGATTAATTCAGGTTTAAAATGCTTCACAGTTTAGTTATTAAGTCATTAAATCGAAAGACTCGGGTTTACGTCTAAGAAAAATATTAGAAGTCAAATTTAAGATTATATGATGAATAGGGGTAGGCTCGAATCAATAAAAGTACGAAAAAGTCAAAATCGAGAAGTTTAGAGTTCAGGGGTAAAATGGTCGTTTATGTCTCGGATAGTTCGAAAGGTCTGGCAGTGTCCTGAAGAATCATGATACGTGCTAAATGATATTTTAAAATGTTTTAGATGAAATTATGATATTTTTCTGATATATGCAAAGGCTGTATGATTTTTCCCGAAAAATTCTATTTTAAGATTTTTGAAGGATACAATATTTTATAAATAAATTGAAAGGAAAAATATTTTGAAGGATGTGAATTAGATGTGACACATAAATGATATGATTGGGGATATCGTGAGGGAAAAGGCCCAAAGAGAGCCTGTTTACGGGAGAAGGCCCCGGATGGACCCGACGATTGTATTTTCATTTTTGGCCATGACCTAGTGACGAGAGTTGCTGACGCCCCGCCCCTAGGTACTTGTTGTAGCTAAGACTGATCAGTCGACCACATGATGATATGGTTACAGCTAGTCACTTTCAAGGATCAAACTTCACCCCAAAATGATATACGATGATGGAAAGCTTTACGATTTAATGATTTAAGATTTTTTTACGCTTATAAATTTATGCTAGCTTATTTTAAATAAAAGTATGATTTTTAATGCATGTGCCTATATATGTATTATTTGCTACGTATAGTTGAAACTTGCTGAGTCATTAGACTCACTAGGTTTGGATGGTTGCAGGTGAGGATGATTTTGAGGGAGGCGCTGACTCTTGAGTAGATCAAGTCCGACAGTACACTCACGAGGGATATTTATTTTCCGCATTTACTTATTATTTAAAGTTTTTTACGTAAATATTTTGAGGATTATTTATTTAGAGATTTTATGCTTTATTTTGAAGTCTAGTTTTGGATTATTTTAAAAGTTGACGTATGCTTTTGGTGATTGTTGATTTATGAATTTTTATGCATTTAAGATTTTTAAACGTTGAGTTATTTTAAATGAGAGTCTCGAATTGTATGATTTTAAAAAAATTAGTAATATTTTAAAGTTAAAAAGTAAGGGATGTTTCAGTACGAGAGATGGTTGTTCAGTGAATCATTATATGATCACCCATATGTATGAATGGACATCTCTATGTCCTTTCCAATGAAACATGACGTTCACATCACATACGCTAACCTCAAGCTCTAGTGATCTTTATCTTTGTTTTAGGCGGCTGTATCGACTAGAAAACTGTTTAGAATATATGGTACATTTTCTAATGAGTTTCATGGTTTTACGTTGAGAGGCAGACCTCATGGTACCGATTATATGTTCAAGGACTTTATCTATGCAGCTTACATGAGTATACATATAAAGTAAATGTCATAATTGAATAAAATCGTAAAATAATATTAAAATAAAGATTGTTTTTACAATAGAGTGAATAAATCCCATGCCACAAGTTGTCTTGCTAGTCACCTACTCTAAAAAAGGGATTTTGTCCATTTTTCTTGGTCTCAAAGGGGCGTGGAAACACATAAGAACTGGAAATGGAAAAGAGATGTAACTCCAGTTCCTTCGTAATCGCTAGTCAATCCTATTTTTGATAGGGGCAGTTGACAAGTGAATCCGATTTTGACCATTATTTTACTATCCGTAATAATGCGAAAAGAATACCCTGCTCTAAGTTGTTCAAGAACTTTCACTTTCCCTAAGCCAACTACCCATATATATTAGACTCATTACTTCACGATGCTTCTCAAACAATGGTCCTGGTAGGGGATTTTTCAGTGCATCAGCAACGTTATCTGCAGAGAAGACTCTCTCTACTAATATATCTCATCTTCCCACAATCTCCCGGATTATGTGGAACTTCCTCAGTATATGTTTGGATTACTGATGAGACTTCGGTTCTTTTGCTTGCGTAACGGCACTGGTGTTGTCGCAGCACACCGAGACTGGATCAATCCTTGAGGATGACGGCTAACTCTTGAACAAAATTCTCATCAAAACAGCCTCCTTTGCTGCAGCTGATGCATCTATGTATTCGGCCTCAGTGGTTGAATCTTCGGTGGGGTTTTGCTTGGAACTCTTCCAAGAGACAGCACCACCATTGAGCTTGAATACAAATCTAGTGGTTGATTTTGAATCATCTACATCTGATTGGAAGCTAGAGTCTGTATACCATTCCAATTTTAAGTCTCCACTTCCGTAAACCAAGAGCAAAATTTTAGTCCTTCTCAAGTACATAAGAATGTCCTTCACGGCTTTCAAATGCAATGGACCGCGATTAAACTGATATCTTCTTACAACACCCAGTGTATATGCAATATCGGGTCTACTAGATATCATACCATACATAATACTGCCCATAGTAGACGCATATGGGATGCAGGTAATGGTTTCTATCTTATCATCAGTCTTAGGGCATATAGACTTGGATAGAGTCACACCATGACACATAGGGAAATACAGTCTCTTGGACTCCTCCATAGAGAATCACCTCAGTATGATATCGATATATGTGAATTGGGTGAGCCCTAGCATCTTCTTTATCTATCCCTATATATATATATATATATATATATATATTCCTAATATATAGTATGCTTCGCCCAAATCCTTCATGAAAAATTTACTTGTTGCTAACCATACTTTGGTTGATTGCAACATTCCTATATCATTCCCACTGAGTAGTATGTCATCAACATAAAGTACTAGGAATGTCACTGCACTCTCACTAACCTTCTTGTACACACAAGGTTCCTCAGGATTCTTGACAAAATTAACTCTTTGATAGTGTTGTCAAATCTGATGTTCCAACTCCTAAATGTATGTTTGAGACCATAAATGGATTTATGAAGTTTTCATACTTTATGCTCACTTCCTAATGACGTAAATCATTCAGGTTGAGACATGTAAATCTATTCCTTAATGTCACTATTAAGGAATGTTTTCTTCACATCCATCTGCCACATTTAATAGTCATACCATGCTGCTATGGCTAGCAGTATCCTAATGGACTTGAACATCAAAGAAAAGATTTTCTTATAGTCAACTCCTTGCCTTTGAGTATATCTTTTTGCTACCAATCTTGCTTTGAAGGTCACTACCTTCCCATCCACCCAAGTTTTCTTTTGTAAATCCACTTGCATCCTATGAGAACTATTCCCTCAGGTGGATCCATTAAGGTCGATACTTTGTTCGAATACATGGAGTCCATCTCGGACTGCATGACTTCAAGCCATTTAGATGATTCGTCATTTGATAGTGCTTGCTTGAAGTTTCTTGGATGACATCCATGAATGGGCTCATCTTGGCCCTCTTCAAGAAGCATGCTCATCCTGTTAGGTGGCATTGAGACCCTTCCGGATCTCCTAGGAGCTTGTGCTTCTTTGACTGACTGTTGGGGTGTGGTTTATACTATTTCATTAGTGGATGGTTCCCGAACTTCTTCGAGTTCTATGAATCCGCCTTTTCTATCTGATAGAAACTCCTTCTCTAAGAAGGCGACATTCCTTAAATCAAACACTGTTGATTCTTTGGAACAATCGAAGTAGTATCCAATAGAGTTCTTTGGATATTTTACAAAGTAGCACAAATTGGATCTACTATCCAAATTTTCTCACACTGCTCGCTTGACATAAGAAGGACATCCTCATATTCTTAGAAAAGAATATTTAATTGGCTTACCCATCTATATCTCATATGGAGTTTTATCCATTGCCTTTGTATGGACTTGGTTCAACGACATTGTCGCTGTCTCGAGCGCAAATCCCCAAAAAGATGACGACAATTCAGTGAATCTCATCATAGATCAAACCATGTCCATCAATGTTCGATTATGACGTTCTGACACACCATTCAACTGGGGTGTGGCAGGCGGAGTCCACTGTGAGAGAATCTCATTCTCCTTGAGGTAGTCTTGAAACTCAATACTCAAGTATTCCTCAACTCGATCTGATCAAAGTATCTTAATACTTTTTTCCAATTGTTTCTCTATTTCAGATCTGAATTCTTTGTACTTTTTAAAGGCTTCAGACTTGTATTTCTTAGAATACACATATCCATAGCTCGAGAAGTCATCAGTAAAGGTAATGAAGTAGGATTGGTCATATCTCATGCTAACACTTAGCTGACCACAAACATCTGTATGGATCAAATCCAATGGGTCATGCGCACGTTCCACTTTCTCTAGGAAAGGGTCTTTGGTCATTTTTCCTTTCAGACAGGAGTCACATGTCTCTAGAGAGCTTATGTCTGACGAGTCACACATGCTCTCTTCCACTAGCTTGTGCATCTTTTTTTGAGAAATATGTCCTAGCCTAACGTGACACAAGTGTGCTCGATTTAGACGATCTCGCTTTCTTTTATTTGTTGTTGATATTGTGTTTACTTGTACATCCACTTATCATTGCCAAAATAATTCTGGTCTAGATAATTTCTTATGTCCAGAATTCTTGCAGTGAAATATACACGTTCTGACTTATTGGGCTTTGTGGGTCTTTAAGTATCCTTTGGAGCTTGCCTCTTTTTGGGCTTATTTTTCTTGTATGGGGCAGAACATTTATTTTCCTTACCTTGTGGGTCATTTTTTGTCCCTGAAGAGAATCCCACTAAGAAAGCAATATTGAATAGCTCTTCAAGGCTAGCCTCTATCTTATTCATGTTGAAGTTCACCATGAACCCGTCATATTAGTAATAAATTGACAACAATATGATGTCATCATGTGACTCATTCGTAATCATCAATTCCAAGCCCACCACATTCTTTGTAAGCCCAATCATATGTACATCATGCTCCTGGGCCGGAGCCCCATCTTGCATGCATGTAGTCATGAGCTCCTTAAAAGTAGTTTGCATCATTGTACGAGTTTCATCATCATACAAATATTTCATGTGCATTCGAATGTCAGCATCATTCATTATTTTCTCAAACTATCTCCACAGTTCATTTGACATAGAAGTGAACATATTACACTTTAGTTTACATACTATGGTATCACCATCTCGCATGATTCGTCAATTGAACAAGACTGACATTAGTGTGTATGTCATTTTCTCCGAATTCAGAATAATTTTTATCGACAGTCTTGAAAATTAGAGTTCCGTTTAACTTGTTTTAATCAAGAATCATGGATTATGCGAAGAAATCATAAATATACTGAATATGAAACAGACAATCATTGTTGACTATTTTAAAATATTTTATAAGACATAAAATATAGAATTTTAATTTTATGAATTGTCGCCCACTATTTTGATATTTTCACCACCCTCTGATGAAAACGGGAAATCCAATTTTCTTAGTGAGTACGCTGGGTCCAACTGCTAAACCATGATCCAGAATAATATCAGCCAATCATAATTTTGGTAGAAAACAATTGCAACCCTCATGTAATTTTGCCTTACGTTTGAGAAGAGTCCAATAATATGATCCTCTTTCTCTTCACGTGTCAAGCTCAACCCATTAATCTCGAACCTTAGTGGATGGTCGCCATGAGATCCCCCAATAATATGAATCGAAATTATGAGAGTTCCACGTAGTTCACATCAAATATGTCAGTGGGAGTTACAGATTTTCGTCGTCCAGGCCTCCCCAATAATATGAGCCATACACTGACCACGGGTAGCATTCATCATGGAACCACCGTTGATGGAAGGCAAGAAAATATTAAACTTTCTTTTAATTTTCCTTTTAATGAGCTTGATTTATATTTTGAATCTTATCCCAAAAGAGTGATTTTAATTTTAAACGTTTATATCATCATTATTTAAAAAACTCCTGCCATGTTTGTGTTAGAGTAGGTGTCCGACAAGTCAACTTGTTGCTCCAGCTTTATTGACTCTGTTGTAAAACAATATTTATTTTAATAATATTTTATGATTCTATTCGATTATGATGTTATACTTTATCTGTATACATATGCAAGCTGCATAGATAAAGTCCATGAATATACAATAGGTACCATGAGGTCTGCGTCGCAACGTAAGATCATGAAACTAATTAAGAAATATACTGTATATTTTAAACAGGTTCCTAGTCGAATCAGCCGCCTAAAACAAGGATAAAGGTCGCTCGAACTTGAGACTAGCATCTCTGATGTAAAATCCATGTTTCATTGGAAAGGGCATGGAGATGTCCATTCACATGGATGGGTGATCTTATGATGATGCACTAAACAACCCTCTCTCGGACTGTCCAAGTGGTTCTCAGTTATCGAGTGGAATAGTCCGTATTTATGGTTGTAAACCATTAGTTCTTTGACCCGGGACAATGTATGGGCTATACGTACTAGCATGCACTTTGATCCATTACCAACTCCATCGAGGGTTATCAGGTGGTGAGGTTAGGTGCAGTTTTGAAATACGTAGGAGAAAATGCATTGTAGTCGGGGATTCGTCGTTTGCCTATGGGTAAAGATATCCTATGTGGTCTGATGAGTTAATAATACAAGTAATCTCTGGTCGGAGTAAGACATGTGCAGTTTGGAAAGGTGTTTCCTCAGTTCCGCATACAATGACACTATTACTCAAAGATAAATCACATTGTTATCGAATTAATATGCAACTCTCGATATAGCAATGTGTTGGAACATTTCGTGTTCGCAATCCTGATTTTGATGTTAACAAAACTTGTTATTTTGTTTCTAACAAGTTTACCTAAGTGCGCAGAAGACTGAGATCAGTTTGCGAGCCAACTGAAGCTATCGAGACGCAAACTGAAGCGCCAACTGATTGCCCAAACCAAACCAGCCCAACTGAAACATCAAAGAATAGTTCAACTGATTGTCCAGCTGATAGGTGGTTCAGCAGAAGACCTTCAGAAGCCCGTCCAGCTGATAAAGAGTTCAACTGATGAAGAGCCCAGCTGACCAGTTCAACTGAAACAGTGAAATCAGTTCAACTAACGAGCTAACTGATTTCACCATCCCAACTGAAGACCAGTTGCTGATAAGTTTGAAGAACCAGTTCAGAGCATTACTTAGCAGCCGATCAGTATGCAGAACAAGACAGCTCATCTAAAGTGGAATCCTGCTTTGCACGAAGGTACAAATCAAATTGTTTGATCAAAGGACAATAACACCGTTGCAGCCGAGTCTAAAGCTAATACGTTCCAGAATGACTGTCAGATAGTACAGACGCAAATTTCGAGGAACAGATTCAAACTACGGCGGACATATTTGATGAGTCTCGATGAACGGATTCATTGCCTCTATAAATAGAAGATCAAGACCATAAGCATACAAGTGTGTGAAAGAAAGAGAAAATCAAGAGAAGGCACACCTAAAAATATATCAGCTTACAAGAAGCGATTAGCCCAGATCTGAAGGAACACTTCAACGTGTTATCAGCTTAGATTAGAAGCACAATTCTCTCAGTGTGTGAGAACACTTTCGTGTTGTATTCATAGATCAGTTCTCACACACTCACACACCATCACTCATATATACAGAGAGTTGAGCTTAAAATAATAGTTGAGTGAGTCTTGCAACGACGTAAAACTTGTGTATGTAGTCTTTGACACATAGACTTTAAACAAGTGTTGGCTGGAAGGTGCTACCTTCAGTCTAGACTAGGAGTTCAGTTAAGCAGTTCTGTAAGTCCTAAGCTTAGTGGGTTTGTACAAGTGATTGTATGAATCAAAGTCTTCTAGTGGAACTTACTCGAGGTGGTAGAAGGGGTGACATAGGAGCAGTTGAAGTCTTCGAACATCCATAAACATATCTTGTGTTATTTACTGTTTAACTAGCGTTTTAAACTGATCTGATCAGTTCAGCTGATATCAGCTCAGTTCTGTCCATAACTGAACTGATAGAAGCCCGAACTGATCCCCTTTATTGTTCAGTCAATCAGTTGCCCAAGTTAAAAGCTTTAACCAATCAGTTTTTTTAACGAAGGATTATTTCGAGTATTTTTCGCTTGGTTTGAAAACCAAACTCGATTTAATTCATTGGTGTATTCATTCTTATAACACGAGCTATTGCAGCTCATTGAGAATATTGTGTTTGAAACACCCTCAAGGGTGTTAGAACTGATCTATCACAATGGTTGCAGATTCGATCAGGATATATGTGTTGAAGGGACCGTACTGTATGCTAACCATGACTAAAGGTTCTTGCAGGCACTATCAGTGATACTTAAGAGATAATGGGACGATGCTACTAGACGCTCTTACCAAGATCCAATGAGTGCAATTAGAAATGAGTTTTGACATTCTTGAGCAATGGGAGCACAATATCCAATACTTGTGTGACCCTCAATGGTTCAGGTATACATCTAGTTGTGGGTTCACCTCTCTATATGATTCAGAATAACATTTATTCTGATCCGAGCTTACCCTAATTAGGCCCATTCTTTTCATCAACTCTTTGATCAAGAATGTTAGAAAATATTTCTGATTGCATCCCTCGGGTCATGGTAAGAGCGTCTAGCAGCATCGTCCCATGATCCCCTAGGTATCGCTGATAGTGCCTGCAAGAACCTTTAATTATGGTTAGTGCATGGCACGGTTCGTTCAACTCATATATTGCGATTGAATCTGCAACCATTGGTATATCGAGAGTTGCATATGAATTCCATAGCGATGTGATGTATCTTCGACTGATAATAGTGTCATGGTATGTGCAATTAGTAATATAAGGTCTAGAAATATGTACGACATAACCTGACTGCATGCAAATCTAGGGTTTTGTTAAAATGTGTGTTAATTATTTTTAATGAATTAAATGCATGATTTTGACTTGAACATATGTTTTTATTTCTTGGTTCATTAAGATTGTATGATATAGGGATTTTAGCAGTATTTCATGCTCGAACGAGGAACGGAAACCGGGAACAGTTAAGGAAATTTTTTTATTAAATAAATATTTTTAATTATTTAATATATGATGTAATAAGTGTGATTTTCGAAAATAGACCTTGTTAAGTTATTTTTACTCATCGAGTCATATTTTAAACTGGTATGCAATTTTAGCAAAACAGAGAGCTTTTTGATAGCTCGGGTAATATTTTCAAAAACGTACCTAAACGAAATATTTTCGAGAGTGTTATTGTGCTTAATAGGCCTACTTTAATATATATTGGGCCTAAACTCCTACACATCCTTATTATTTTAATTAATGAACCCATATACATTTATAATATAACAAACGCTACCCCCCAAAAACCCTAATCACCTCACCCTCATTCGGCAGCCCCACTCTCAAAAAATACAGCAACATCTCGAAAATTTCAACAGCAACTTTGCTAGGTTTACTCAAGAAAACTTCATAGGAGCTCTTCCCCGTTCCTCCGGTGTCCGTTCTGTTGGTGTATCATGTTCTCGCATCCAAGACGCAGCGGAAGTTTAAAATTTTTGTTCTTGGACGTCGTGTATTTAAAACCATAAATAGGGTGTTCAGAATTATACATTTGCGTTATTAACTCTTGGACTCCAAACTATTCTGGTTTTTACGTAGAGATAGCCCTTCTTGTAATTTTCTAGAACATCTCTTCTCCTTCTGATCGTCTAATTAGGTCCACGATAAAAAATTATCCTCCTCGCTTGGATTGCACTTGAAACCGCAAGCGATTTATACGTTGAGACTATTCAATGGTGGGGAGGAGAGTATATTTGGTTTTGTGTGCAAATTTTCGACAACCGCATATGAGAGCCTTAATGATATATTTATGGAGGTTGATTCCTAATCTCATTAGGAATCCCTCTCCCACTATGACTCCTAATCTAATTAAAAGTCCTTCTCCCACTAGGAATCTATATTTCCATTATAATTAAATTATCATATTATTAATATATAATATATTTATCAACTTTTGATAATACTTGAAATATTAATACCATAAATACACATATTTTATATCATCATAAAATGTATATATATTAATTAATTAAATTAAGTAACTATTATTTAATTTATATAATTAACTCATATGTTAATTTAATTATATACTCCTCTAGAATATGTACGGAAATTTGTACATGTTAGTTGTCATCACTACTAACACTAACATTTAATTAGTAAATTCTAAATTCACTAAATAAATTATTTCGAACTCATTATAACCTTGATCGACGATCCGAGAGCGCCGATGTACCAAGGATATAAACCTTGTTCATATAATGAAAATAAAAAAATTTTGAAAATCAAAATTTTCACTTACAATATTAATAAAAAATATCTTTTAGTTAGTTTTGTTTATACATCGATAAGAAAGTCTAAAACCCATCTTCAGCAAGCATAAATTTGAAGAAATTGGATGGTCATTGTGACAACCCGAAATTCATGGGAACCAAAAATTTATTACCAACTCATTCGTGGTTTTCATTGATGATCACGTCCCACGACACCCAAGGCGTATTTGGATTTCAATGGCAATAAAGAACAAAGGATAAGGGAAGATTGGGATGACGAGGGACTGATCTGATGCTTCTCAAGATTTATGAGGCCCAAGTGTTTGAAGTAGTGAGAAGTTGAAGGATTTACCCATTTCTATATCCTAACATGAAAGCAAATACATTAAATAGGGTAGGTGCCTAGCAAGCCAACTTGTGGCTTGGGCTTTTATTGATTCTAACATAAAACAATATTTCTTTTAATAATATTTTACGATTATGACATTATACTTTATCTGAATACACATGCAAGTTACATTGATAAAGTCCTTGAATATTCAATAGTTACCATGAGTTTTACCTTTCAATGTAAGATCTTGAAACTCATTAGGAAGTGTGACGTATATTCTAAACAGGTTCATAGTCGAATCAACTGCATAAAACAAGGATAAAGGACGCTCGAACTCGAGACTAGCATCTCGTGATAAAAACGCTATGTTTCATTGGCAAAGACATAGAGATGTCCATTCACACGGATGACTGATCATATAATGATGCACTGAACAACCCTCCATCGGACTGTCCAAGTGGTTCTCATTTATCCGAGTGGAATAGTCCGCAGTTGTGGTTGTACACCATAAGTCCTTTGACCCGAGAAAATGTAGGGGCTATGCGTACTAGTATGCACTTTGATCCGTTTACCGACTCCATTGAGGGTCATAAGGTGACGAGGTTGGGTGTAGTTTCGGAATACGTAGGAGCAAATGTATTGTAGTCGGAGATTCACCGTTTGCCTATGGGTAAAGATATCATATGTAATCTGATGAGTTAATAGTGCAAGAAGTCTCTGGCCAGAGCAATAAATGTGCTTTAGGGAAATGTGTTTTTTTAGTTGCACATACCATGACACTATTAGTACTCAAAGATAAATCACATCATTATCAAATTCATATGCAACTCTCGATAAAACAATGGTTGCAGATTCGATCGTGATATATGAGTTGAAGGGACCGTACTTGTTACGCCCAAAAGTCAATCCACGTAAACCACATGTATGCAAACGATTTAAATTTCTTAACTGTTTATTTAATCGATTTTTAATGCTTACATGATACATATTATATGATTGAGGGTCTAATTACATGATTTTATGAAAACTTTAGATTTTACTCGAAAATTCGATAATAGGCTGGGGAAAGGAGACTGGAGGCGACTGAGATAAAATAAATATTTTTCAATAAATATTTTCAAGGCTCATTAATATGATTAAATATGATTAAATTTTTCTAAACATGGTAGAGTTCAAATTATTTTACGAAACGAGCTCTATTTTATCCGAGAAGCCGGTTTTGGGCAAACGAGAGACTTTTAAAAGACCAAAAGTATTATTCTTGAAGACTAATTTTTATAAACTTTTATTTTTCAATTAAATAAGTGTTATTGGGCCTAATTTACTCAAGATTAGTAGGCATAATTGCTCATAAACTCGAAGGACCAAAACTTAAGTCCATTAACATGCAAATTAAAATCTATAAAATAGAAACCTAGGGTTTTAGCACCACACACCAGCCGAAATCACACACACACAACACAAACTATTTTCGAAAATCCTAGGGGAGAAAACAAGGAATATTCGTCGCTCGTTCGTCCTTCTACGTGCTACACGCCAATGGTCGTATATTCGAGCATTATAAAACGCAAAGATACGTTTCTAAACTCTTTTGACACATCATTCAAATCATAGTATGCTAGTTTTTGTTTATTTTTGCATGAAAAATATTGAATCATGATTCGTTGAACGATAAGATAAATATTTTCAATGTTTCGATGATTTTACGATTGTTTGACAAGAGTTATGAATTCTAAGGGCACGTTGCCATTAAGAAGTGTCTAAGAGATGGGAAAAGGGGGTGTTTAGGGACTAGTTGAAGGCTGCATGTGAACAAGAAGCAACCGTGCAAGGTGGAAGGGTAGAAGCTACGGTTTATGGTGGGTTTGCATGGGTGCTATTGTTCGGTCATGAGAGGGATCGCTCCAGGGCTCGGCTAGGCTGGGCCACGGTCCCATGCTGGATGCATCTATGGGCTAGGAGGAGTCCAGGAGTGGTTGTGTTGGAACATTTCATGTTCTCAATCCTGATTTTGATGTTAACAAAATTTTTTATTTTGTTTCTAACAAATTACCTAAGTGCGCAGAAAGCTGAGATCAGTTACAAAGCCAAAGCTGAAGCTATCGAGACGCAAACTGAAAGTGCCAGCTAATTGCCTTTGAAACCAGCCTAACTGAAATATCACAGATCAGTTCAACTGATTGTCTAGCTGGTAGGTGGTTCAGCAAAAGACCTTCAAAAGCACGGCCAGCCGATGAAGAGTTCAACTGATGAAGATCCCAGCTGACTAGTTCAACTGAAACAGTGAAATCAGTTCAACTGACGAGCTAACTGATTTCATCAGCCCAACTGAAGACCAGTTGCTGATCAGTTTGGAGAACCAGTTCGAAGAATCAGTTCAGAGCATCAGTTAGCAGCCGATCAATTTGTAGAACAAGACAGCTTATCCAAAGTGGAATCCTGATTTGCACGAAGGTACAAATCAAAGTGTCCGATCAAAGGACAATGACACAGTTGCAGCAGAGCTTAAAGTCAATACGGTCCAGAATGACTGTTGGATAGTACAGACGCATATTTCGAGGAACGGATTCAAACTGCAACGGACATATTTGATGAGTCTTGATGAATGGATTCATTGCCTCTATAAATAGGAAGATCAAGACCATCAACACATAGAGTGTGTGAAAGAAAATCAAGAGAGGGTACGCCTAAAGATACATCAGCTTTGAAGAAGCAATTAGCCCATATTTCGAGGAACACTTTAACATGTTATCAGCTTAGATTAGAAGCACAATTCCCTCAGTGTGTGAGAACACTTTTATGTTGTATTAATAGATCAGTTCTCATACACGCACACACATCACTCACATATACAGAGATTTGAGCTTATTGTTTAGCTGAGTGAGTCTTACACAAAGATGTAAAACTTGTGTATGTAGTCTTTGACACATAGACGTTAAAAAAATGTTGGCTGAAAGGTGTTGCCTTCAGACTAGACTAGGAGTTCAGTTAGGCAGTTGTGTAAGTCCTAAGCTGGGTGGGTTTGTACAAGTGATTGTATGAATCAAAGTCTTCTAGTGGAACCTACCCGAGGTAGAAGGGGTGACGTAGGAGCAGATGAAGTCTCCGAACATATATAAGCATATCTTGTGTTCTTAAATGTTTAATTATTGTTTTTAAACTGTTTTGATCCGTATAGCTGATATCAATTCAGTTCTGTCCATAATTGAACTGATAGATGGCCGAACTGATCCTCCTTATTGTTCAGTTAATCAGTTTCACAAGTTAAAAGCTTTACCTGATCAGATTTCTTAACGAAGAATTATTTCGAGTATTTTCCGCTTGGTGTGTAAACCAAACTCGATCTAATTCATCGGTGTATTCATTATTAGAACACGAGATATTGTAGCTCATTGAGAATATTGTGTTTGAAGTACCTTAAATGGTGTCAAAACCGATCCTATCAGGTTGGACTCAGTGGCAGCAAGGAAAGAGGAGTCCACCAACGCTAGGACTCCTCACCATGGGTGCGCACGGATGGTGTGTTACAAGAGAGGGTGCGGCTTGGTTGGGGCTGGCTAGGCTGGTCCAGCAGGGTCTAGAGGGTGGTCCAGGGATGGATAGGTGGGGGTGGAGTCGATGGTTGGAGAATAGGAGGAGTTCTAGCATGGCTAGATTCCTAAGAATGTAAAGAGCTAAGAGGATGAGGGAACAAGGGGCTGTGTCGCGTGGGCTGAGCATCGTGCAACATGTAAGATGGCTGAAGGTGGTCCAGTAGAGTCCCTAAGGGGCCTGTTCGGGGGGCTGGTCTAGGTTGGGCAGCAGCTGGCTCGAGTTTGGGAAGAGTTAGCTTATGGTCGAGGGCAATCCTTAGAGGTCGAGGAGTCCTATAGGTTTAGAGGGATGCTGAGTTTTAAAGGGGCTCATATGGGTGTAATTTAGGTGTTAGAGGGGTTAGAGATGTTTTGGTAAGTCATGGTTCGAATTTGGGAAAATTACGTCAATTTTGGAATTAATTAGAGATTAAAATACTTCATGATTTAGTAATTAAGGAAATAAATCGAAAGTCATGAGTTTACACTAAATAAAAATATTAAAATCAAATTTAAGCTTAAAAAATTATTTGGGATAGACTCGAGTCAATAAAGATGAGAAAAGTCAAAATCGAGAAATTTTAAGTCCAGGGACAAAACGATCATTTTACACCTAGGTAGTACGAAAACGGTTCACAGGGTCTCGAGGGATCATAACACATGCTAAATGATGTTTTATGATGTTTATGATTAAAATGTGAGATTTTATAATTTATGGTAAAACTGTGCAATTTCTATTGTTAAAAATGCTAGTTTTGGAAGGTCGTGATATTTTATAAATAAAAAAAGAAAAATATTTTGAGGTGTCTGAATTGATTGTGACAAACATGATATGATATGATATGATATGTCGTGAGAGAGAAGGCCCCAGAGGGAGCCCGTTTACGGGAGAAGGCCCAAGAGGGAGTTCAACGATCGTATTTCCATTTTTACGTCGGTGCCTAGTGTCTGTTCCCATGCGCAATGGTGAGCTAAGACTGATCAGTCGACCACAAGATACGATTACAGCTAGTCATATTCAGGGATCAAACTTCACCCAAAATGCTATATGATGGAAAGCTTTACGATTTTACGATTTACGATTTACGATTACAAGCTTATTTTTAATAAAAATATGATTTTCGTGCATGTGCATGTATATGTATTATTTGTTACTCATGTTTAGGACGTACTGAGTCATTAGACTCACTGGGTTTGAATGCTGCAGGTGATGATGTTATTGAGGGAGGCGCTGACGCTTGAGTGGATCAAGTCCGGCAATACACTCCCGAGGGACATTTATTTTTCCGCACTAGATGATAGTTAAAATTTTGAAACAAAAATTTTGTTAAGAATTATTTTGAGATTTTATGCTTTATTTTGATGTTAGGGTTGATCTTGAAAAAGGTCGACGTAGGATTTTTGGTTAATTATGGAGTTAGGGATTTTATGCAATTAAATATTTTTGGAAGTTAATTTATTTTGGATTTATGGAAACGTTGAGTTAATTTAATTAGTAAGTTTCAAAAATTATGTTTCAAAAAAAAAATTAGTATGATTTTAAAGATAAAAAGTAGTGGATATTTTAGCTGGTATCAGAGCCAGGGATCTCGAAAGGGTTGAGATACTGCCACTCCGAGAATTTCGAGAAGTCACACATCAAGTCTGTGAGTGTGAGTCTTACTGTTTTAAATTTATATGCTGAAATTTTTTTTTAATAACTTTATGATATAGAAAATTAGAAGTTGCATTTTTTTCTAAATTAAATGCATGTTGTTTACGTGGTTTGGACGGTGTGTTCGATTATGCTCTAGAGATGTGAGGAGAATTTGGTTTTTGTGTATGTTTACGTGGTTTGGACGGTGTGTTCCATTATGCTTTAGAGAGGTGAGGAGAATTTGGTTTTTGTGTATCTCGAAATTTTGCACTACCTAAGATTAAGTTGAGGCGAATCGAACATGATGGTTTAGGATTGCTTGTTTCGAATTCTACATTGTATAGGAAGAGAATTTTGAAGTTGATGTCTTAGGTTAAATTTTTAGGAATCATGAACTTAGGTACGAAATTATAATTATTTTCGTGACTTAATTGCAAGTTTTCAGAAATATTGAGGGTGATTTTGATATAATTCAAAAATATAAGGGCTTAGAGTATGATTCCGAAAACTTGAAAGGCTAAAATGCGAAAATTTTGGGGCTAAATTGGGGAATTCGAGAATTGTTGGGTCTTGATTGCAAATTTTAGGAGAATTATGGGGTCATTTTAGCAATTTTTGAAAGTTATAGGAGCCGTTTTTCATTAATTTGACAGTTTGAGGGGCTAGGAATGCGATAATTTAGGCTTAATGGAATAATTTGAGAACTTTGGAATTTAGGTCGCAATTTTTCGAAAGATAAAAATGTTCTAATTGGATGTAGTCGGCAAGTAAATTACCAATTAAGGGTTACATAAGGAATTGCGATTGAGGAAATTAGACAGATATGTAAGCATGAGGATGTCCTTGGAGGAACGAGAAATATGAGTATTGGCGATTTTTGATGAGGAGGTGAGATTGTCAAATTAATAATTTTTGGGTATCGTAGTGGAAATTATGCGGTTTGATCTTGAAGTTTTTGCTAGGGGAAAGGCCCCTAATGTCGCGAACTTGACATTACAGTCTACTCTACGAGATAGGATTTGAGCCGGACAGTCTAATGATGGGCAATTGCAAAAATGGAGACAGCGAGATGAATCGAAAGGCAGCATATTGTATTCAGTCAAGGATGACATTGTTAAGTATCGAGGTCGATTATGGGTTCCTAGTGGATATTCACTTAGAGTTGACATCATGACAGAGGCTAACAGTACCCCTCATTCTATACACCCCGGGAGCACGAAGATGTACAAGGACTTACAAATTTTATATTTGTGGCCGGGGATGAAGAGAGATGTTATGCGATTTATATCCGAATGCTTGACATGTCAACAAGTGAAGCAGAGCATCAAAGACAGCGGGAATGCTTCGACCACTTTCTATTCCCGAATGAAAGGAGAGTGGAAGTGGGAGAATATTACTATGGACTTCGTGGTAGGCTTGCCAAGGACAGTGAAAGGATTCGATGTCATATGGGTAAAGTGGATCGTCTTACTAATTCAACACATTTTCTACTTGTTAAGACGACTTTTCCTATGACACAGTATGTGGATCTATATATTCGAGAGATAATTAGACTGCATGGATTTTCGTGTCTATATTGTCGGACAGAGACACACGTTTCACTTCATAATTTTGGAAGAGTCTACATGCAACATTGGGGACTAAGCTACTGTTCAGCACCGCATTTCATCCTCAGACAGACAGTCAGTCTGAGAGAGTCATTCAGATTTTAGAGGATCTACTCCGAGCTTTTGTGATTGATTTCCAAGGGAGTTGGGAGCTGAAACTATCTCTAGTAGAGTTCACTTACAATAACAGTTACCAGTCATCCATAAGAATAGCTCCATATGAGGCCATCTACGAAAGGAAATGTAGGTCACCTATTCTTTGGGATGAGGTAGGAGAGAGAGCTACTTTAGGACCTGAGATAGTTCATCACAATGCAGAAATGGTCGTCAAGATCTGAGATAGAATGAAGACTTTCCAGAGCCGACAGAAAAGTAATGTGGACCAGAGGAGACGAGATCTCGTGTTTGAAGTCGGTGACCACATTTTTGTTAAGATAGCACCTATGAAAGATGTTATTAGGTTTGGCAAGAAAGGGAAACTCAGTCCAAGGTTCATAGGGTCATTTGAGATACTTGAAAGAGTGAGAGCATTAGCATATCGAGTGGCGTTGCCACCTAATCTCACAAGAGTTCATAATGTCTTCCACGTATTGATGCTCCGCAAGTACATGTCAAACCCTTCACATGTACTAAATTTTGAGCCACTACAGCTTACCCCGAACCTTTCCTACGAGGAGAGACCTACTCAAATCTTGGACAGTCAAGAAAGTAGGCTACGGAATAAAGTGATAAAAATGGTCAAAGTCAAGTGGCTGAATCACTCGGAGGAAGAAGCCACTTGGGAGACTGAGTCAATCCACGTAAACCACATGCATGCAAACGATTTAAATTGCTTAATAGTTTTATTTAATAAATATTAAATGCTTACATGATGCATATTATATGATTGAGGGTCTAATTATATGATTTTATGAAAAATGTAGATTGTATCTGAATATTCGATAATAGGCTTGGGAAATGAGACCTGTGACGATCAAGATAAAATATATATATTTAAATAAATATTTTCAAGGCTCATTAATATGATTAAATTTTTGTAAAAATGGTAGAGTTCAAATTATTTTACGAACCGAGCTCTATTTTATTCGAGAAGTCGTTTTTGGGCAAACAATAGACTTTTAAAAAACCAAAAGTATTATTCTTGAAAACTATTTTTATAAACTTTTACTTTCAATTAAATAGGTGTTATTGAGCCTAATTTACCTAAGATTAGTAGGCCCAATTGCTCCTAAACTCAAAGGCCCAAAATCTAAGCCAATTAACAAGCAAATTAAAATTATGTAATGGCTCGAGGTGGTCCAGTAGAGTCCTTAGGGAGTCTGGTCGAGGGTTGGTCTAGGCTGGGCAGCGGCTGGCTCGACTTTGGGAAGAGTTAGCTTATGGTTGAGGGCTATCTTTAGGGGTCTGGGAGTCCTATAGGTAGGAGTCCAATAGGTTTAGGGGAGTTGAGTTTTAAGGGGGCTCATATGGGTGTAATTTAGGTGTTAGAGGGGTTAGAGATGTTTTGGTAAGTCATGGTTCGAATTTGGGAAAATTACGTCAAGTTTGAAATTAATTCGGGGTTAAAATATTTCACGTTTTAATAATTAAAGAAATAAATAGAAAGTCTCGAGTTTACACTATATAAAAATATTAAAAATCAAATTTAAGCTTAAATAATTATTTGTGATAGGCTCGAATCAACAAAGGTGAGAAAAAGTCAAAATTGAGGAATTTTAAATCAAGGGGCAAAACGGTCATTTTATACCTAGGTAGCACGAAAATGGTTGACAGTGTCCCGAGGGATCATAATGCATGCTAAATTATATTTTAAGACGTTTATGATGAAAATGCAAGATTTTATAATTTATGGTAAAACTGTGCAATTTCTATTGTTAAAAATGATACTTTTGGAAGGTTGTGATATTTTATAAATAAAAAAAAATATTTTAAGGGATGTGAATTGCTTGTGACAAACATGATATGATATGATATTATTGAGAATATCGTGAGGGAGAATGCCCTAGAGGGAGCCCATTTACAGGAGAAGGCCCTAAATGGAGCCTAATGATCGTATTTTCATTTTTACGTCCGTGCCTAGTGCTCGTCCCCATGCGCAATGATGAGCTAAGACTGATCAATCGACCACATGATACGATTATAGTTAGTCACATTCAAGGATCAAACTTTACCCAAAATGATATATGATGGAAAGCTTTACGATTTTTACGATTTACAATTACAAGCTTATTTTTAATAAAAATATGATTTATGTGCATGTGCATGTATATGTATTATTTGTTACTCATTTTTAGGATGTGCTGAGTCATTAGACTCACTAGATTTGAATGCTGCAGGTGATGATGTTATTGAGGGAGGCGCTGACACTTGAGTGGATCGAGTCCGGCAGTACACTCCCGAGGGACATTTATTTTTTCGCACAAGATGATAGTTAAAATTTTGAAACAAATATTTTGTTAAAGATTATTTTGAGATTTTATGCTTTATTTTGATGTTAGAATTGAACTTTAAAAAGGTCGACGTATGATTTTTTTGTTAATTATCGAGTTAAGGATTTTATGCATTTAAATATTTTTGGAAGTTAATTTATTTTTGATTTATGGAAACGTTGAGTTAATTTAATTAGTAAGTTTTGAAAATTATGTTTTAAAAAAAATTTAGCAGGATTTTAAAGATAAAAAATAGTGAACGTTTCAGTACTGTATGATAACCATGACTAAAGGTTCTTGCAGGTATTATCAGTGATACCTAGGGGATCATGGGGCGATACTACTAGACGCTCTTATCATAATCCGATGGGTGCAATCAGAAACGAGTTCTGACTTTCTTGATCAAGGAGTTGATGAAAAGAGTGTGGCTAACTAGAGTAAGCCCGAATAATAATAAATGTTATTTCTGAATCACATGGAGATGTAAACACACGGCTAGCTGTATCTCTGAACCATTGAGGGTTATACAAGTATCAGACATGTGTTCCCGTTGAGAAAGTCAAAATTCAAGGAGTTGAAATTTTATTGTTTGATGGAGATCAAACAGGATGTTTATAAAAGATTTTATGAGCTGATTCCATAAGACGGAAGAAATGGAAGTTGGCTTAATGCTAATTAAGGAAGGGGAATTGAACTGATTGTTTTGTGAAGGAGTCCACTAAACTGGCAGTCGCCCAATGTGATAAGTGAAAATTTGGATTTCCGAAATTTTCATTTTTCATTATATGAATAAGACTTGTATCCTTGATACATCGGCGCTCTCACTCCCGGATCGTCGATTGTGGTTGTAATGAGTTCGGAATCATTTATTTTGTAAATTTAGAATTTACTGATTAAATAGTTGTACTAATAGTGGTGAGTACTAACATGTACAAATTCTCAAAAATGTTTTAGAGGAGTCTAANTAATAATATTGAAATTAAAATATAATGAAATATAGAGTTCTAGTACCACAAAGATTAGGAGTCCTTGTGGGAGAGAGATTCTTAATTGGATTAGGATTCTCACCTTATATATACATTATGAGGGGTCATAATAATAGAGAGAATTTTTGTCCACCAAAAACAACAAAAAATTCCATCCACCTCAAAGAAAATTTCGGCCATCACCTTAGATTGTGGGAAGAAATTTTTGGCGACAAAAGCAAATTAGATTTGCTTAATTATTAATTAAGAATCAATAAGTATGTGGTTAATTATTGATTAAGAATCAATAAGCACGAAAATTTACAAAAACTCCCCACTTTTGAAAATAAAGTCTCGGCCATCTCAACACTTGGTGAACAAATTTTCGGCCACTTCCTTCCTTCCACCGCCACACCGTCTTCGCTACACGTTTCCGGATTTTGGAAATTTGGAGACCACAGTCTCAAGGCACAAATCGCTTGCAATTTCTAGTGCAATCAAAGCGAAAAAGACGACCTTCGATTGTGGACCTAATTAGACGATCATGTTGAAGATCCATTCGTAAGGAGTTACAAGAAGGGTTATCTCCGTCTAACACCGGAATAGTTTGGAGTCCAGCATTCTATACGTAAAGGTAAAAATTCTAAACACCCTATGAATGAAATTTTAAACACAAGACGCTCAAGCAACGTTTAGATTGTCGAAACACAAAATTTTAAACTTCCATTGCGTCTTGGGTGCGAGAATACGATGTACCAACATTGAATCCATATTATATATAACAAAAATTAAATTAATGGATTTGAATTAATTAAAGCATTACAAGAGTGTACATAGAATGATATGAATGAATTTTAATTAATAAATAAATATAAGAGTGTAATAAAATATTTTGATATATGATGTTGATATTTTTCTACCAATTACATCAATTAATTGATAAATATGCTCCTGAATTTAAAAACATTACATCTTGAAAATCTAAAATAATACTTAATTGCAATTCTTGGAATAAATAAGAACATGTGACAACAATTGTTCGATCGTGTGCTGGACACCATAAGTGCTTCAAACACAATATTCTCCAAGAGCTGCAATAGCTCGTGTTCTAAGAATGTTTAGACCGATAAATTAAATTGAGTTTGATAGAGAATCAAGCGAAAAACACTCGAAATAATCTTTCGTTAAGAAACACTGATATATTTTATATACTGTGCAACTAAATAACTGAAATTGGTGGAATCAGTTGTGGCACATATCAGTTCAGTTATGGTGACAACTGAACTGACGGATGCTCTAACTGATCAAATCAGTTGAAAACAAAAGTTAAACAGTTAAAGAACACATGATATGTTTATGGATGTTCGGAGACTTCAACTGCTCCTATGTCAACCCTTCTACCTTCTTGGGTAGGATACACTAGAAGACTTTGATTTATACAACTACTTGTACAAACCCACCCAGCTTAGGACTTACCCACTGCTGAACTGAACTCCTAGACTAGACTAAAGGCAGCACCTTCCAGCCAACACTTGTTTAATGTCTGTGTGTCAAAGACTACATACACAAGTTTATTGTCTTTGTGCAAGACTTTATTTTGGGTGGTGGTGTGTGCGTGTGTGAGAACTGATCTCTGAAAACAACCCGAAAGATGTTCTCACAGACTGAGGGAAATATGCTTCTAATCTAAACTGATAACACGTTGAAGTGTTCCCTCAAATCTGGGCTGATTGCTTCTTCAAAGCTGATAAGCATTAAGCGCGCCCTTTCTTTATTTTTTCTCACATATACTTTGGTCTTCACTGATCTTCTATCTATATGTGGGAAACTGATCGTACAGTGAGACTCAATTATTGTATATGTTGCATCTTGAATTTGTTCCTTGAACTTTGTGTCTCGACTTTTCCGACTGTCTTCTGGAACATTTTGGCTTTAAGCTTTGCTACAACATCCATTATTGTACTATCAATAGTACAAATGATTTGTATTCTTGTGCGTAGTTGGAATCCACTTAGATAAGCTTGTCTTGATCTGCAACTGATTGATTCCTAACTGATGTTCTTAACTGGTCATCTGAACTGATTCTTCATTTGGGCTGGTGAAATCAGTTGACTCGTCAGTTGAACTGATTTCACTCTTTCAGTCGAACTAGTCAGTTGGGTTCTTCATCAGTTGAGCTCTTCATCAGCTAGCCGGGCTTCTGAAGTTCTCCTGCTGAACCACCTATTAGCTGGACAATCAGTTGAACTGTTCTTTGGTATATCAGTTGAGCTGATTCAGTTTGGGTAATCAGCTCACACTTTCAGTTGCGTCGGCTTCAGTTTTGGCTCAATTAACAAATCAGTTCGAAGCCTGATCAGTTCTAGTTCCTGTGCACTACAGTAAATCATTAGAAACAAAATAACAAGTTTTGTTAACATCAAAATCAAGATTGCGAACATGAAATGTTCCAACAATCTCTCCCTTTTTGATGATCACAACAGGAATTTTAAAATTTTAACTGATTCTCCCACTTTGTGAGAATAAAAAACAATTAAAACAGTTAAAAGAAATTTTTCAGTTTGAGGGATAAGAAAGCTCCCCCTCAACAACTGAATTTAAAAAAGAGTTTTTAAAATAATTTTTCAGTTCGAGGGATAATTTTAAAGAAAGCTCCCCCTCAAAAACTGAATTAAAAACTCCCCCTTAAAAATATAATCGTTTACACGATTAATGAAGTTTTAGCATCATTCAAGCAGTTTAGGCAACAAATCTTATGATAACAGTTCAGTTATATGAGGGCTAACTGGATGAACATGATGTTTATTTAATCAAATAATCGTCTCTTGTATCATACATATACATACACCAGCAAGTGTAAGAGAAATTACTACTACAATAGCATATCTTAAATAACATCACATATCAGTTAGTTTACACATGATAGAGCTGAATATACTAACAACTGGTTCCCTTGAATGCTTTGAATGCTACAGTGATTTTGAGTCTCTTTGCTAGAAGAGCAGCTAATTTGATTTGAATTCAATCTCTTTGCTGGCTAACTGGTCGAGCTGACTCAAACTGGACTCAACTGATGCTAAACCGCATTGATCATCTATTCTGATCTAATATGGCAATGAAGCGGCAGTATACTGCTGATGGTTAAGCTTCACTTAAATCATCCAACATCTCAACATAGGTGGTCTTTGTTCATCGGTCAGCCAAACTAGTAGGCTAGCAGCTGAAATCTTGTCCACTGAATCAGTTTAGCTAAACTGCTGTCGGCTTGGACTCAACACCCTGCAAGCTGCTAAAACTTTAAGAGGATTTTGAAATCCATTTTAAATACCAATTTAAAACACATTTTAAAATATCAGTTTTCAAATGTCCTTCTTAGAACAGCTAGCTTTGATACCATTTGTTGGATCGTGTGCTGGGCATCAGAGGTGCTTCAAACACAATATTCTCCAAGAGCTGCAATAGCTAGTGTTCTAAGAATGTTTACACCGATGAATTAAATTGAGTTTGATAGAAAATCAAACGGAAAACACTCTAAGTAATCCTTCGTTAAGAAACACTGATATATTTTATATATTTTGCAACTGAATAACTGAAATTGGTAGAATCAGTTGTGGCACATATCAGTTCAGTTATGGTGACAACTGAACAGAAGGATGATCTAACTGATCAAATCAGTTGAAAACAAAATTTACACAGTTAAAGAACACATGATATGTTTATGGATGTTCGGAGACTTCAACTGCTCCTACATCACCCTTTCTACCTCCTCGGGTAGGATACACTTGAAGCCTTTGATTTATACAACTACTTGTACAAACCCACCCAACTTAGGACTTACCCACTGCCTAACTGAACTCTAGACTAGACTGAAGGCAGCACCTTTCATCCAGCACTTGTTTAATGTCTGTGTGTCAAAGACTACATACACAAGTTTATTGTCTTTGTGTAATACTATATTTTGGGTGGTGGTGTGTGCGTGTGTGAGAACTGATATCTGAAAACAACTCGAAAGGTGTTCTCACACTGAGGGAAATATGCTTCTAATCTAAGCTGATAACACGTTGAAGTGTTCCATCAAATCTGGGCTGATTGCTTCTTCAAAGTTGATAAGCATTAAGCGTGTCCTTTCTTTATTTTTGCTCACATATACTTCGGTCTTCACTGATCTTCTATTTATATGCGAGAAATTGATCGTACAGTGAGACTCAATTATTGTATCCGTTGCATCTTGAATTTGTTCCTTGGACTTTGTGTCTCGACTTTTCCGACAGTCTTCTGGAACATTTTGGCTTTAAGCTTTGCTGCAACATCCATTATTGTACTATCAATAGTACAGATGATTTGTATTCTTGTGCGTAGTTGGAATCCACTTAGATAAGATTGTCTTGATATGCAACTGATTGATTCCTAACTGATGTTCTTAACTGATCATCTGAACTGATTCTTCAGTTGGGCTGGTGAAATCAGTTGACTCGTCAGTTGCACTGATTCACTCTTTCAGTCTAACTAGTCAGCTGGGCTCTTCATCAGTTGAGCTCTTCATCATCTGGCCAGGCTTCTGAAGTTCTCCTGCTGAACAACCTATCAGCTGGACAATCAGTTGAACTGTTCTTTGATATATCAGTTGAGCTGATTCAGTTTGGGCAATCACCTGACACTTTCAGTTGTATCTTGATAGCTTCAGTTTTGGCTCAATTAACTGATCAATTCAAAACCTGATCAGTTCCAGTTCCTGCGCACTACAGTAAATCATTAGAAACAAAATAACAAGTTTTGTTAACATCAAAATCAAGATTGCGAACATGAGATGTTCCAATAAGGTTATACTCTAAACTATAACTACGTGAGTATCGTAAATTCGAAATCTTTCAAAAACCTACATTTTGTTAGTCAATGAGTTATATAAAAAAATAATAAAACATGATATTAGCTAAAGAAAGCCTATGAACATAAATTGTATTTTGAGAAAAAATATATATATTTAGATATAAATTGAAAATAAACTAAAAAAATTCTTTAAAACATGATATTAGCTAAAGAAAGCCTATGAACATAAATTATATTTGAGAAAAAATATATATATGTAGACATAAAAATTGAAAATAAACTAAAAAAATTCTTTATTCACCCTCTTTATTTCCAAAATATATTTATTTAAAGAAGTGAACTAAAAAAAACTTCATTTCCTACCATTTTACTAAATGGGGATTCATTTCCTTCGATTAATATCTGAAATCAACTAATTATTTATGCAAGCTAATGAGTTAAATGGTAAATAAATGTTACAAATTTTACTTAATTGTCTTGAATTATGCTTAGATGTTACAATAGCTAACTTTTTCTATCAATTATATTTATTCCTCCTGTTTTCACATTGTTATTCAAATATCACTATTCTATCTAAAAAATGGAGATATACAACTACTCTAAATTAATCTCTAGTGACATATGGTGTATCATGTATCATCATAATCATTATTCTCTCATTTTTTCAGAATTACATTCGCTAAGATTTAAAGCTATTAACAGAAAATTTAAATTCGTTCTCACCATATATTTATATTTTAAGAATTTTCTTATTATCATTTGAAAAGTAAAACCATGTATATCACTGATGATTTTTCTATATACATTGGACATTCAAAATTTACTAAATTTGAATTAGAATAAAATATAATTACTTAAATATAAGTACATTTTCCAATTCAATGAATTATTATTATAAAGTTATCAATAAATTAGATTCATACCGTGCCTAACTTCTTCATCTTTTTTTTTCTATTTAAAAATAATAAAATTTAACATGACAAAATAGTGAGGTATGAACTAATAAATAATAATGAGTTAGTAATAATAATGGATAATTAATTCTTATCCATTATTAATCGAGATGGTCAAATTGCGACTCATGATAATGGAAAAATGATTGAGAGATGTTAGATGAATGATGATAATGAAATATTGTCAATCGCTAATTTTTTCGAATTTTATAATTTATTATATCATATTATATAAGAAATATAATTGTCATAACTTAACTGTTTTACAATTGTAAAAAGATAAAATTATCACATCCCCATATAAATTCAAAGGAACAACAATGATAGAAATTTAGAATTTTAACATAAAAAACATATATAGAAAATTAATTTAGACTATTTCCACCTCACTTAAAATTCTAATTTGTATATATTAATTGCACAACTGGTGATTCTCATTACTTCAACATAACTTCCAATTTAGTGATGGTATCATTATATTAAGAATTATTTATGTGATATCTTGCTCTTACACATTTTTTACTCCTTTGTGTCATTTTTTTTAAAAATAATTTCGTAATTATCTTATCTATATACCATTAGACTCAAGCATTCTTTTTGGCACAGAATATACACTGTCGTTGATTTTTTAGAAAAATAAGCCAAAAATTATCAATGATCATTTTTATGACCTTGAGATAATATATTTTATACATTTATTATTATTAAAAATACTACTAAAAACTTGAGATTTTATCAATAAACTCTTTAGTTTATTTATAATTTGTATATATTTATATCGTTTTAATAATAATTACTAGTAAAAGATGCAAACGCGTTGCATGTGTTATTATTATTTTTAATTTGATCAAATAATATTAAACGATTAACACGATTTTTTTTTTCAATTTAGAAGAATTGTTCGATTTAAAAGGAAAGTTTTGTATATATTTTTTTCTATGTAAAATATTGGATGACTTGAGGAGTTTTTAAGTAGGATAAGAAGTATAATTATGAGATTAAATATTTTGGTGTCCTCTAAGATAGTTACTCTAAAGGTCTCACACTTAATAATATAATATATATTATTTACATTTATATTTATATTAAAATAAAGTTGAAAACTTGTTTTCTTGGTGCTAAAATTTTAAAAACCCGAAAATTAAGATTACTTATTAATTATTAAATTTCTTAATCATCATTGTTCATTATGTATCAATCGGTTTGACATGATCAACAATTGAATAAACATAATTCCATATAATATGACAATGGTATTTTATCATGTATGTTCTCAGTTGACACATAAATATATTTATAAAAAATATTAATGTAATGTCTAATGTTTTAAGATTAACAGTAAATCCAAAAACATGAATAATATATTATGTATTAATAAAAAATATCAGGTTAATATACATAATCTTTTCAAGTAATAATAAATAAATAATAGCTGGCTTTATCATGCAAACATTTAAATTTTTCTCAAATTACGGCGGAGAGATACATTAGAAAAAATCCTAGAACACATATAAAGACATTATTCTGCATAACTATTATATTGCAATTGATTGCGTTTTCAAATTGTGAGAATTTTAAAATAAAATAAAATGAGAAAGGAGTAAACAATATAATACATCACCTAATCGACCACAGGTTTAAGCATACAACAGAGAGGTATTATCGTAGTGAAGGCATTAAATTCAAAAGTAAAACAAAAGGGTAAAAATTAAACCATTTCGTAATTCTTACTCGCTCTCATGCACCCTCACAGCATTGGCAGCAACAAACAGATGCAAGTTCGTTTCACGTGGTACATCTTACTGTTAGAGTAGGTGTCCAACAAGCCAACTTGTGATTAGGGTTTTTATTGACTCTCATGTAAAACAATCTTTATTTTAATAATATTTTACGATTTCATTAAAATATGACATTATACTTTACCTGTTTACCCATGCAAGCTGTATAGATAAAGCCCTTGAATATAAAATAGGTACTATGAGGTCTACCTCTCAATGTAAGATCATGAAGCTCTTTAAAGAGTGTACCATATATTCTAAACAAGTTCCTAGTCTATTCTGCCACCTCAAATAAGGATAAAGACAGCTCGAGCTCGAGACTAGCATCTGTGGTGTAAACGTTATTTTCATTGACAATGGCATGGAGATGTTCATTCACACATATGGGTGATCATATGATGATGCACTGAACAACTCTCTCTCGGACTGTCCAAGTGGTTCTCATTTATCGAGTGGAATAGTCCACGATTATGGTTGTACACCATTAGTCCTTTGACCCGGGACAATGTAGGATTATATGTACTAGCATGCACTTTGATCCGTTTACCGACTGCATCGAGGGTCATCAGGTGGCGAGGTTGTGTGTAGTTTCGAAATACGTATGAGCAAATGCATTGTAGTCGGGGATTCACCGTTTGCCTACGGGTGAAGATATCTTATGTGATCTGATGAGTCAATAGTGTAAGGAGCCTCTAGCCAGAGGAAGAAATGTGTTTTCCTAGTTGTGCATATCATGCCACTATTAGTACTCAAAGATAAATCACATCGTTATGGAATTCATATGCAACTCTCGATATATCAATGGTTGCAGATTTGATCGGGATATATGTGTTGAAGGGAGCGTACTGTACGCTAACCAAGACTTAAGGTTCTTGCAGGCACTATCAGTGATACTTAGGAGATCATGAGGCGATGCTACTAGACGCTCTTACGATGATCTGATGGATGCAATCAGAAATGAGTTCTAACATTCTTAATCAAGGATTTGATTAAAAGAATGGGGTTAACTAGGGTAAACCCGAATAAGAATAAATGTTATTCTGATTCACATGGAGATGTGAACTCACTGCTAGTTGTATCTCTGAACCATTGAGGGTCACACAAGTATCAGATTTTGTATTCTCGTTGAGATAGTCATATTTCAAGGAGTTGAAATTTGACGACTATAGTTTGATGGAGCTCAAACAGGAAGCTTATAAAGAGTTTATGAGCTGATTTCATAGGATGAAAGAAATGGAAGTTATCGTGATTGCTAAATAAAGATGGCAAAGTGTTGTCTTTGTCAAACGCTTCATCCGCATCCTCAGAAGAACACTTGATGTTTCGTATGCTGCCCTCTTAAGGAAGCGTAGGTTGGAGAAGGATGACAACAATTATTAAGCCGTTCTGATTCCGAAATTTACATACTAAAGTTGAAAAGTTTCAAGGCATACATGACCAGGTTCACACTTTAAATTCAATTCAATTTGTAACCAAGGAACCAACATTTTCTTTTGGGTTTTAGCACGATGGATACCTAAAATGCTTAAAATGGTAGTGGCAAGCATGGCAGGCACCATGGTTTAGTATTAAAATACGCTCCACAAATGAAGGCTTAAAAAATGCAAGAACTATAAATGTTTCATTATAGATTCAATCACCAATGGATAAATCAAAAACAAAAAACATACCTCGTTGAAGTCTGAGATGGGGCCCATAGAGCACAGATGACGCACAACAGAGAAAAAGACAAGACTTGCCAAAAATCAGGAATGATCCATGTGTTCTGCCACCACTCATTGTATACATCATTGGACTTGAAATAAAGTTGCAAAAATTCAAATCTTAAGCATGCCATAACATGGTAAAGCCATTCAATTCTACATGTGACATATAATTGTAAAAATTCAAACAATGTTTCTTTTTCTCAATCTTATTATTAACATTTTTAGTAGTCATGTATCTCCAAAGGTAAAGGTGGAGAGAATTTGGATTAGGATAAATTGTCGGGTCAAATTCCCAGCCTCATGGTGTGACAGAATCAGTGTTTGAAAATATAGTACCAACAATACCTCATAGCATATCCAACCGACACAATAACCGCAACTGCTAATGCATTAGTAAACTTTTTGTAAATATCTAATTTGGCAGTCATCCTCCTAGCCTGTAACATTAAGCAACAAACAGAACAACAAGAACAATATTAATAGGCAATCCAGTGACTGTCTAAACATCAAATTTACTACAGGAAAGGCGGGGATGGGTCGAGGAGAGAGCCAAAAAAAAGAACATCGCAACGTATAAAAACGAACTACCAATAAAGCCAAAGACCAAGAAAGGGTTGCACAACAAGATGTATCGATTATGCAAGGCAGTATACAATAGATAAAATGACACCTACATCCCAGTACCTGAAGCTTATTCAGAGTTGACGAGAGATAGTTAAATAACCAAAGAATGAAAAAAGCATCCAAAATTGCCACGGGAAGGATAAAAAACAGAATAGCCTTTCCTGAATGATCACTCACAGCCCCAACGTTTTCAATCAATTCAAGAACTTTGGATGCCACAAAGAAAGTTCCTCCGAGCAAAAGAACTTTTGAAGTCAAACCACCGAGGGTTGGTCTGAAAACACCATAACCCATTGAAACAATGAGGATGATCAATCATAAAATATTAATTGATTAGGAATAAAATATTCCTTTCAATCTCTCTTTTTTGCATTTCTGGACAAAACTTCCAAAAATGATGACCGACGCTCTTGTAGTCAGTTTAGCTCCCCTGAGTTTTAAAGTGCATCTCCCCCTGAATGGAACATGCTAGTTTATTGGTGCTGTGAACAGTATTGTCAACACTATACCGCAACACCAGACACCAAGTCAAGTCAAATGAAGACAAAGGAAATAGGAGTTCATTACTTCATCATTGGAATCAGCAAAAACATAAAAGCACATGAACTAAGCAGCAACAAGACCAGAGGAAACACTAAAAAAAAAAAACAAAACAAAAAACACAAGTAAGAAAACACAGTGGCCTAGTCAACTGGGTCATCAGTATCATCTCCTTTAGCTGAGGTACCAGCACCAGCATCTCCAGTTGAGGTACCAGTACCAACATCTCCCATTTTTGACGGCTCATCTCCCCCTTTTTGAATGCACGCCAACTTCAA
This sequence comes from Primulina huaijiensis, assembly GCF_012295235.1. Taxonomy (NCBI): domain Eukaryota; kingdom Viridiplantae; phylum Streptophyta; class Magnoliopsida; order Lamiales; family Gesneriaceae; genus Primulina; species Primulina huaijiensis. The sequence continues at coordinate 615,248 of NC_133318.1, read as the reverse complement.
GAAGTAGGCGATAGTCAGCAATCTGATTTTCATAATGAGCAATGACATCCTTTGCTTGTTTAATTTGCTAAATCCCAAACTCAATTTGGGCATGGATCTCGGCAGTAGTCAGTAAAATAAATCCTTCAAGAATGGAGGAGGATGAGGAGGCAGTGTTGCCAACATACCAGTAGCAGACCAGGGAAGGTCCAATTTCCGATTTTCCTTAAAATAAACTGGGGCAATTTTCAGTGTCTCCCCGATGCTTATCAGTTGTTCATCATCTTCCTTGGCAAAACCCTGAGACTCGAGGAGGCCATATATTAGAGAAGGGAATGGGAGTCGGGTAGACTTGAGCCCTTCTTCAGCATATTGAAGGGCTGTTTGAAACACCAGCTTGCCAAAATCAAAGGGACGACCTGTACCAATATCAAACAAAACAAGGGCCTACGTCCTAGTGACCACCGTGGTGTTGGTGGAGGGTGTCCAATTTCGGATTGATGTTTTGTGCAGTACCGAATAGAAGGACGTCAAATTAGCAGCAGCTAGGCGATGTGGACGAACAGGGAACTTCGTGATGACACCTCCAGTCAGCACGGTAGTGACGTCATCAATGTCAATCGGGTGGCTGTCCTCAGTAATACTCGGTGTGCTGTGTTGTTCATTGATAACAGCAGGGGAGAACTGATAAATAGCATCACGCAGAAATACTCGACCAAAGCGCACTGAATTTTCATTTCCGACTGCAGCAGTGAGATTGCCATATAATTCTCGCAATGGCCTCTTTGGATAGGGCATACTCGAGGTCATAGTAATGAGCAATCTTCGATTTTGGAGGAACGTGATTAAGTTGTGTCTTTCATACGCCTCAACGTCCACGTTCCTCTCCTCCACAAATTCTCGATGCGCATAGAGATGCCATCGGCCCATAGCATCCTCATCTTAGAATGCATTTGAAAAGGCAGAGTCAAGATCATAGTCATCATCAGGGGTGTTGTCCATGGTATTGTCAACACCACTGCCAACACCAGTAGTATCTGAATCATCATCGGCTGAACTAGAGTCAGCATCAGGAGATTCTCCATCAATATCTTCCTCATTCTCGAAGTCCGAGGAGGACGAGGGACTTGAGACAGGAGCAGACCCATTTTCCTCAAATTCTTGGGCCATTTCTCCATCAGGTTCAGTATCAGATTCTTTATCATCAGTAGGAGTTTTCTTTGACGCCTTTCCTATCTTAGGCGATTGAGAAACTCAGCCAAAGATTCCTCATGTTCTAAAGAGAAAGTGGGCTCACCTGGAGCATCCTGTGGTTTAGTCACAGCCGTTGGCGTTGTTGCGGAGGAGGAACCAGTAGAGAGCTTAGCAGCAACAGAGGGGCGTGGTCTTGCTACCAATTCAAAATCTTCATCGTCTGAGTCATCCCCAGAAGAGAAGTCAGGGTCCAGAATAAAAGCGGTAGTGCGGGGCTTCTTTGCGGTAGAAAAATCAGGGTTGTACCCAGCTTGCCGCTTTGAACATCTCAGTAGAGTTTGAGGTTGTGGGAGAAATGCCCTCCGATAAGCTTCTCGGTCCGGTGGGTTGTCGATGTCAAATGGATTTCCCGTCTTGTTTGATGATTGAGTTGGAAATCGAGTATTAAACACTTATACATCTTGATTGGAGGATTGCGCTCAGACAAGGTGCACACTTAGGAGAATACCATCATAGTACACATAACACACTAAGATATGATTATGCAGTATGTCTAGTATCTTATAAAATAATCATGCAAAAATGGTGTTATCACCGGTGTTGGCAACACGGCTGACAACATGTGTGTGTGATTATTGTACGCACATCCTGAGAGACTTCCAAAGATTGGAAAATCTCTCAAAATCCAATGGTTTCGTGAATATATCGGCCAGCTGGTTTTCAGTCCTAACAAATTTCAGTCGAATTATTCTTTTTTCAACCAAATCTCGAATAAAGTGATGTCTTATGTCTATGTGTTTTGTTCGAGAGTGTTTAACAAGATTTTTGGAAATATCTATAGCACTGGAGTTGTCACATTATACTATCATGATATCACTGTGAAAACCATAATTTTCAATCATTTGGTTCATCCAAACAAGTTGTGAACAACAACTAGCATCAGCTACATACTCAGACTCAGCTGTGGACAAGGACACACAATTTTGTCTCTTACTGTACCAAGACACAAGGTTATTCCCTAGGTAAAAACACCCACCCGATGTGCTTTTCCTATCATCTAGGTCTCCGGCCCAGTCTGCATCAGAAAATTCTATCAGGTTTGTGTTTGTGTCTTGTGTGTACCACAATCCTAATTCTAGTGTACCCGCAATGTATCTTAATATACGTTTCACAGCTTTTAAGTGTGATATTTTTAGATTTGCTTGGTACCTAGCACATAAACACACACTGAACATGATATCGGGGCGAGTAGCAGTTAAATACAACAGACTACCAATGATGTTGCGGTACGTAGTGTTGTCAACACCGTCGGCAACATCGTCTTTAGACAGTTTTTCACTTGACCTCATGAGAGTTTTCATATGTTTAAAATTGTCATTTGAGAACTTTTTAACCAAATTCTTAGCATACTTGGATTGACACAGAAATACACCATCATGCAATTGTTTTACTTGTACCAATAAAGAAATTCAACTCTCCTACCATGCTTATTTCGAATTGCGATGACATGCAATCAACAAAGTTATCAACAAGTTTTTGAGATGAAGCACCGAAGATAATGTCATCTACATAAACTTGACAAATCAAAATATCATGCTACAATTTTTGAATAAAGAGGGTTTTATTAACCTCACCTCGTTTGAAGCCCAAGTTGATCAAGTAATCAGCCAACCTACCGTACCATGCTTGTGGAGCCTGTTTCAGTCCATATAGAGCCTTTTTCATCTTGTAGACATGGTTCATGTGATGAGGATCTTCAAATCCTTTAGGTTGGCTTACATATGCTTCTTCATTCAAAATTCCATTTAAGAAAGCACTCTTTACATCCATTTGATACAATTTGATACGCATGTGACATGCTATGGCAAGCAACAATCGGACTGACTCAATTCGGACTACAGGAGCGAAGTTTTCATCAAAATACACCTCTTCAACATGCGTATACCCTTGAGCTACCAACCGAGCCTTGTTTCGGACAATGTTACCAGATTCATCTGTTTTATTTTTAAAAATCCATTTTGTTCCAATAACATTTGTATTTGATGGTCTAGGAACCAAATACCAAACATCATTGCGTACAAATTGTACAAGATCTTCATACATTACATTGACCCAGAATTCATCTTTTAATGCATCATTAATGTTGTGGGGCCCTTAACTCCTAATCTTCATTACAACACAATCTGATTAGGGTTAATTAATTACAGCGAAAAACGAGTTTAAATTTTCTTTACAATGAACCCAAAACATGTCAACTGTAATTATAATACTAAAAATAGTATATAATATAGTCTCGTCTCAACATGTCACAATATAAAACAAGCCCACACGTAATCCAAATCAAATACATACAAACAAACTCATATTCTCGGGACATACCCCGGTATATAGATACATATATATACTGGGATAAACAACTAAACCTCAACTCAAACGGTGACTCCCTCCAGAAGCACCCTCTCCGGTCTCCTGATATCCTGGAGTACCTGTCATTGTCCACGCACAAAGACAACAACAGCCCCCCCTTGGGGGTGAGCAAAGCTCCGTATGGAACAACCAATCATATATACCACAGATATCTAAACAATGATCTATGGTATGCAATGCATGTATGTCGTGGAGGTATCAGGTCAAATGCCCATCCACTGAGCACATGTCAGAATCAAACGAATCGCTATCAAATCAATGCTCGAGCTGGCACACCGGCCTCAATAAGGGATAATCGTATGATAGCGTCGACAAAGCGCCATCAAATCCCAAATCTCATATCCAATCATCAGGGCCACAATTGTCTATGCTTTACGGGTCATATAATACCGGCATAGCGATTGTGTTCACAAACCCCAGAATCCAATCAAATCATATCCGGGTTTCCAAGGATCATAGCTCAACATGCATGTCATGTATCGATGTATGCATCAAACGATGTGTGTTAACAAAATGTTTATTTTATACATCGATATCTCAATCTCAATGTCATGTATGCCACATCAAATCATCACATAAGGCATATAGACACGTATTCTCCAATCCAATCAATCAAATCAGTCAAACATATATCAAATGATACAGATACCTGTCGTATGTTACCCGGTCGCAACATACCTCAATTCTTCGTTCCAGTTGATGTAGCCTGAAGATATCGGTTTAATACTTTATCTACATCAATAACATACTCATTCCAATCAATAACCTATTCAAAAATCATTAATATGAGTTTCAAATATCATTTGAAACTTCAAAAATTCATATCAAATTCAAATCATAATATAATTCAATTCCGACTTCGAATATGAGTTTCTTGTCGGTTATTCTACTACATATAAGAAATTCAACTTCAAATACATGCTATTCCAGCACTTTGATATTTAGAGCTGCTGGAACTAGAAGAAAATTATCTCAGTCAAAAGCCCTCGACGCGACGATCACAAATATATAATTTGTTTCGCGCTTAGACAGCGTTTCGAAGTCGATTCGGACGAAAGAAAATCGATTTCTCTCGTTTATTCTCGAAGCTGCTAAAATGAAATGAAGAAAAAGAAGAAGAAACCTCGTTCTTATCTCCACCGCTTCGGCGCTCGGGCGGTAATAATCACCGCTCGGGCGCCACATGTTCTGTACCGAGATATTGGTTTTGTATTTATTGGCGTCCGGCTTTTCCACTCGAGCTCTTACAACGTCAATTCATATTCGATACTTATTTTCTCAATTTCATTGTCATGATATACATCATATACATAATCACATGACAATTTCATAAATTATCGATAATCACACAGGATTTACGATAATACGATACACGATCCTTACATTTCTCCCCCTCTTAAAAGATTTCGTCCTCGAAATCTCAAACATCTCTATATACATAACATTGGTAAACATATGTATGTCACCAGTTATAATACATATCAAAACTAAAATCAGTAAATGGATCAGTATAGAGTGAATACAATGGAACAGGTGGAATAGAATCGAACAAGTGCGGATAGGATTCTCGCATCTTGCTTTCCAATTCCCATGTTGACTCCTCTACACCATGTCGTGTCCATTGTACTCGAACCAAAGGGATCGATTTATTACGCAATATCTTCTCCTTCCGATCCATAATGCGAACAGGTTGCTCAACATAGGATAGTGAAGGATCAAGTTCAACCTCATCAGGTGCAAGTACATGTGATGGATCTGGTTCATATTTTCTCAACATAGAAACATGAAACACATCATGAATGGCAGATAAAGCTGGTGGCAATGCCAATCGATACGCAAGATCACCAACTCGATCAAGAATCTCGTATGGACCAACATAAAGAGGAGATAATTTACCTCGCATGCCGAATCGAACAGTGCCTCTAAAGGGAGATATTTTCAAAAACACTCTGTCACCTTTCTGGAATTCCAAGGGTCGTCTTCGTTTATTCGCATAACTCGTTTGACGATCCTGAGCAGCTTTCATCCGCTGTCGAATTCACTGAACCTTATCATTCATTTCCTGTATCATTTCAGGTCCAGTCAATTGTCGTTCACCAATTTCATCCCTGAATAATGGTGATCTACATCGTCTCCCATATAGAGCTTCAAACGATGCCATACCAATGCTCGTCTGAAAGCTATTATTATAAGAAAATTCAACCAATGGTAAGGCATCTTGCCATCCAATTCTGAAGTCCATCACAACCGCACGTAACATATCCTCTAACGTTTGAATTGTACGCTCAGTTTGGCCATCAGTTTGAGGATGATAAGCAGTACTCATAGCCAAACGCGTACCCATCGCTTCTTGGAAACTACCCCAGAATTTAGAAGCAAATCTGGGATCACGATCTAATACAATCGAGACGGGCACACCATGCAGTCTCACAATATTCTCGATGTATAAACGGGCCATTCTCTTATAAGGATAAGTCCTTTCATACGAAATAAAGTGTGCAGATTTCGAAAGCCGATCAATAATAACCCAAATAGCATCACAGCCCTTGGGCGAACGAGGTAAATGAGTCACAAAATCCATAGCAATATGTTCCCAATTCCACTTTGGGATTTCGAGACTATGGAGTAATCCTCTCGGTTTCATTCGTTCGGCTTTCACTTGCTGGCAGACTAAGCATTTCGAAATAAATTCAGCAATGTCATTCTTCATACATCTCCACCAAAATTGAGGTCTCAGTGTCAAATACATTTTCCGACCTCCAGGGTGAATACTGTATTTGCTACAATGTGTTTCACGAAGAAGGGCAGATTTCAAATCAGAATCATTAGGGACTACCAGCCGACCATTCAGTCGTAAAGAACCATCAGAAGAAATTTGAAATCCAGACTGATGTCCTGCAGATACAAGTTCTTTCGACTTCTGAATCTGCGTATCGCTTCGTTGGGCCTTTCGCATTTTAGATATCAAGTTCGGCTCAATTTGCAATGCTGAGACAGTGACAGAATTCCAATTCGAGTGAAAAGTCCAGCCAGAAGTACATATATCTTCGTGTACTTTGGCGACATTGACAGAAGCTAACACAGAATCATGCACTTTACGACTCAGGGCATCCGCAGTAACATTCACCGATCCAGGGTGATACTGAATCTCACAATCAAAATCTTTCAGGAGATCCATCCATCTGCGTTGCCTCATATTCAAATCAGATTGAGAAAAGAGATATTTCAGACTCTTATGATCTGAATAGATAACAAACTTTTCTCCGTACAAATAATGGCGCCAAATCTTCAAAGCAAACACAATGGCAGCCAATTCAAGATCGTGAACATGATAACGTGTTTCATGAGATTTCAATTGACGAGACGCATAAGCAACCACTTTGCCATGTTGCATCAGAACACAGCCCAAACCTTTACCAGATGCATCTGTACACACTACAAATCCTCCGGTACCTGATGGAATAGTAAGCACAGGTGTTGTGGTCAATCTCGTCTTCAATTCAAGAAAACTAGCTTCGCATTCATCTGACCAAATGAATCGCTGATTCTTCTGGGTCAGTTGAGTAATAGGTTTAGCTATTTTCGAAAACCCTTCAATAAAACGACGATAATAACCAGCTAAACCCATGAAGCTATGGATCTCAGGAACATTTGTAGGTCTCGGCCAATTCAATACAGCTTCAACCTTAGCAGGATCAACAGATATGCCATGTCTCGAAATGACGTGGCCTAAAAATATCACTCGATCCATCCAGAATTCGCAAACAATTTAGCATATAAATGGCCATTGTGAAGAGTTTGAAGTACCAGTCTCAGATGTTCAGCATGCTCCTTTTTCGATTTCGAATATACAAGAATATCATCAATAAATACAATAACGAACCGGTCAAGATAATCTCGAAAGACACGATTCATTAAATCCATAAATACGGCAGGAGCATTTGTGAGACCAAAAGGCATAACCAAGAACTCATAATGGCCATACCTGGTACGAAAAGCAGTCTTAGGCACATCTTCTTCTCGAACTCGTACTTGATGATAACCAGATCGAAGATCAATCTTAGAGTATACCGAAGTACCCTGAAGCTGATCAAATAAATCATCAATACGAGGAAGTGGATACTTTTTTTACACAGTAGCCCGATTCAACTGCCTATAATCGATACACATTCGCATAGTACCATCTTTCTTTCGAACAAATAAAACTGGAGCTCCCCAAGGTGATACACTTGGTCGAATATATCCCTTATCGAGAAGAACCTGTAATTTTTCTTTCAATTCTTTCAATTCCAATGGTGCCATGCGATAAGGAGCTTTAGAAATAGGTGCAGTTCCCGGCATCAGATCAATACTAAATTCAACTTCTGGATTAGGTGGAAAATCAGGAATCTCATCGGGAAATACATCCGGGAATTCTTTCGCAACAGGAATATCAGATAAAGAAGGCTTCTTCTTCGAAATATCAATAGCGTAAATAAGATAACCCTCATCTCCACTAGTCAACAATCGGGACATTTCCAAGGAAGATACCAATGGAATTTTGGCTTGGGAACCCTTGCCATAAAAATTCCACTTGGGTCCATCAATAGGTCTAAATCGAACCACTCCATGGCAACAATCTACAGTCGCTTGATTTGTCATCAAGATATCCATGCCAACAATACAATCAAAGTCGTGCATTGGAAGGACAATCAAATTCAGGAATATCACATTGTCCTCATATATCAATACACAATTATGCACAACTTGCTCAGACAAAATAATCTTCCCTGCTGGCGTGGCTATCGACAAAGTATCGTACAACGGGGTACACTCAATATCGTGAGATGCAACAAATGCATGAGATATGAATGAATGAGATGCTCCTGTATCAAATAAAACACGTGCAGGATAATCGCAAAGCGTGCAAATACCTGCAATCACACCACCAGGAGCTTCTCTCGCCTGATCCTCAGTCATAGCATACACTCTCACTTGAGGAGGGACTTGAGCAGTCTGACCACCCGGTCCTCGATATCGTGGAACATTCGACTGCTGGAAAGAGGGAACAGGAACAACAGGTCTCATCACACTGGGGCCACCTCTAAATCCAGGTTGGGGTTGGGAAGAAGTCGTACCCCTGTTCGGACATACTCGAGAGAAATGGCCTTCCTGCCCACACTGATAACAAGTACCAAACATACCTCGACACTGCTCGATAGTATGTTTACCTCCACAATAACTACAGTAGGGAGCAATCACAGGACTCCCTAACTGTGATCCACTCGAACTCGAAGAAGACGAAGAAACAGAACCAGTCTTCTTGAACTTCTTACCCTTTGGACGCAATGCAGGCTGCTGAGCTGACACTGGTGGTGGAGGAGTATACTGTGGACCTCCTCGCCTGAGTCCAGCCTCAGCTGCCTTAGCTCGTTCAACTGCCTCTGCGTAGCTCGTAGGCAATCCTGAAACAACATAAGTATATATAGCAGGGTGTAAACCATTCACAAACCTGTTATATTTTGCCTTTGCATTCGCAGCTACGTGAGGTGCATACTTCAACAAAGTCGAAAACTTCGAAGCATATTCTGCAACAGTCATCGTTCCCTGCTGCAGACTATTGAATTCATTCTCCTGAGCAGTATAATAAGAAGGAGGAGAATACTGCTCCAAAAACTGGGCCTTGAAGACTTCCCATGTGACTTCAATCCCGGCCTCTTTCAATCCAATCTCAGCGGCTTCCCACCAAGATTTTGCTCGGTCCTTCAACTGATAAAGAGCAAGTTTCATTCGCCGAGCCTTAGAATATTCAACAATATTAAACAAGTGCTCAATATCCTTCAACCAGGCCTCAGCTCTTTCTGCACTCTCAGTGCCAAAGAACCTCGGTGGTTTCAGATCCTGGAATCGAGCCATCACCAGATCCATGGACAATCTTTCAAATTGTCCAGCAATCCTCTCAGTACTGCTACTCGCAGTTTCATTTGTGGGATCCATCTACAAATCCAATGATGAATGTCACATTTCATATCAATTTCACATCATCACCATCTCATATCATCAATCTCATCATATACTTACTCAAATCAAATCAAGTAAGAGTAAGTAATACAAATAAATCAAACACATGCGCACAATTCATTCGTGCCTATTTAAGTGTACACAAGACTCAATCGAGCAGTCCCAGCTATGCTCTGATACCACTCTGTGTGGGGCCCTTAACTCCTAATCGTTATTACAACACAATCTGATTAGGGTTAATTAAATACAGCGGAAAACGAGTTTAAATTTTCTTTACAATGAGCCCAAAACATGTCAACTGTAATTATAATACTAAAAATAGTATATAATATAGTCTCGTCTCAACATGTCACAATATAAAACAAGCCCACACGTAATCCAAATCAAATACATACAAACAAACTCATATTCTCGGGACATACCCCGGTATATAGATACATATATATACTGGGATAAACAACTAAACCTCAACTTAAACGGTGACTCCCTCCAGAAGCACCCTCTCCGGTCTCCTGATATCCTGGAGTACCTGTCATTGTCCACGCACAAAGACAACAACAGCCCCCCATTGGGGGTGAGCAAAGCTCCGTATAGAACAACCAATCATATATACCACAAATATCTAAACAATGATATATGGTATGCAATGCATGTATGTCGTGGAGGTATCAGGTCAAATGCTCATCCACTGAGCACATGTCAGAATCAAACGAATCGCTATCAAATCAATGCTCGAGCTGGCACACCGGCCTCAATAAGGGATAATCGTATGATAGCGTCGACAAAACGCCATCAAATCCCAAATCTCATATCCAATCATCGGGGCCACAATTGTATATGCTTTACGGGTCATATAATACCGGCATAGCGATTGTGTTCACAAACCCCAGAATCCAATCAAATCATATCCGGGTTTCCAAGGATCATAGCTCAACATGCATGTCATGTATCGATGTATGCATCAAACGATGTGTGTTAACAAAATGTTTATTTTATACATCGATATCTCAATCTCAATGTCATGTATGCCACATCAAATCTTCACATAAGGCATATAGACACGTATTCTCCAATCCAATCAATCAAATCAGTCAAACATATATCAAATGATACAGATACCTGTCGTATGTTACCCGGTCGCAACATACCTCAATTCTTCGTTCCAGTTGATGTAGCATGAAGATATCGGTATAATACTTTATCTACATCAATAACATACTTATTCCAATCAATAACCTAATCAAAAATCATTAATATGAGTTTCAAATATCATTTGAAACTTCAAAAATTCATATCAAATTCAAATCATAGTATAATTCAATTCCGACTTCGAATATGAGTTTCTTGTCGGTTATTCTACTACATATAAGAAATTCAACTTCAAATACACGCTATTCCAGCACTTTGATATTTAGAGCTGCTGGAACTAGAAGAAAATTACCTCAGTCAAAAGCCCTCGACGCGACGATCACAAATATATAGTTTGTTTCGCGTTTAGCCAGCGTTTCCAAGTCGATTCGGACGAAAGAAAATCGATTTCTCTCGTTTATTCCCGAAGCTGCTAAAATGAAATGAAGAAAAAGAAGAAGAAACCTCGTTCTTATCTCCGCCGCTTCGGCGCTCGGGCGGTAGAATTCTCGCGCCCGAGCGCGAGACATTCTGCCCCCGAGTTTTATTTGTACCGCGCTCGAGCGGTCAAAAACCACCGCTCGGGCGCGGAGTGTTCTGTCCGAGCACAGGTTTAATCCCTCACTGGCGCTCGAGCGGTAATAATCACCGCTCGGGCGCCACATGTTCTGTACCGAGATATTGGTTTTGTACTTATTGGCGTCCGGCTTTTCCACTCGAGCTCTTACAACGTCAATTCATATTCGATACTTATTTTCTCAATTTCATTGTCATGATATACATCATATACATAATCACATGATAATTTCATAAATTATCGATAATCACACAGGATTTACGATAATACGATACACGGTCCTTACATTTTCTTGGATTCAATTTGTGATACAAAACAAAAGTGACTTACTTGTGAGAATGTGGAACTCATACAGACCAAACCAATCATTTTGTGGTAGTCCACATTTTCTTAATTTCTTGTTTGAACTTCATCATGTACCTCACCAATGATCTGTGAAGATGGATGGTTCTTCTGAATCTTACTTGGATTATCCTTCCCTTCACAATTAGCCCCATCATCACCTTCATCAATCATTAAAGTTTATGTTGGTGTTGTGCTGGGTGTTGTCTCGCTGGTCCCAACACCAGTCTCAACACCACCTCTGGTCAGTGACTCACTTAAGTCCAGCAGTCCATCAACATTATCCTCTTTGGTTTTTCCTTTTAGATCTGCAAAATCATCAAACACAACATTAATGGATTCAATGGTTGCCCTGGTTCTCAAGTTAAACACATGATAAGCCCTACTATTCATTGAGTATCCGAGAAATAGACACTTATCACTTTTGGAATCAAATTTTGCTAGATGATCTCGATCATTTAAAACGTAGCAAACACAACCGAAGATATGAAAGTATTTGAGGTTTGGTTTCTTCCCCATGATGATTTCATAGGAGGTCATGGTGGATCCGCTCCTTAGAAATACACGGTTGTAAATATGACAAGCTGTATTCAAAGCTTCGGCCCAAAACCTTTTCGACACACTCTTTGAACTTAGCATGACCCGAGCCATTTCTTGAAGGGTTCGATTCTTCCTTTCAGCAATTCCATTTTTTTGAGGGGTTTTTGGAGCTGAATATTCATGAGAAATTCCCTTTTTTCCGCACAAGTAGGTAAAAAGTGAATTTTCAAAATCCTTACTATGATCAGTTCTTATTTTGACCACCATCACGTCATGCAAATTAGTTATTCTAGCATGCAGTTTTTTAAAGACATCGAAAGTGTCAGATTTTTCTCTAAGAAAACTTACCCAAGTAAAACGGGAAAAATCATCAGCACATACAAACAAGTATTTTTTACCACCCAAGCTCTCAACATCCATTGGACCCATTAGATCCATGTGTAGAAGTTCAAGGCATTGTGTTGTCCCGAAGTGTTGCAACACTGGGTGCACAACACGGGTTTGTTTACCTTTCTGACATGGTCCACAGACATAAGTATCACCAGAACTTAAATTAGGCATACCTCTCACAGCATCAAACTTACACAGATTCTTCAAGGTTTTGAAGCTCACATGTCCTAATTTTTGATGCCAGAGATTTAGGTCACTTACCTTGGCACTTTGGCAGTTATCACCTTCTCCCAATTTGTAGTAATTTTCAGCAGATCGACCACCTGACATTACACAAACATTTGCATCATTATAAACTTCACAATTATTTTTGTTGAATATAACATGTAGGTCATCATCACAAAGTTGACTTATGCTTATTAGGTTTGAGTTAAGTCCTTCAACATGTAAAACATTGTGGAGTTCAGGAAGCCCGTCAACATTCAGGGTTCATTTGCCTACAATTCTTCCTTTGGCACCACCACCATAAGTTATACGCCTACTTTTTACTTCAACATAATCCGTGAGATGTTCTTTAAATCCGGTCGTGTCACGTGAGCACCCGCTGTCAAAGTACCATGCACCTGCAATGTTAGTTTTCAAAGAAGTATAAATGACATTGCAATGAATAACAGTTTTGGGTACTCATATTTTCTTTGTGGGAGGTTTCTTGATTGCGGTGTTGTCCTTGGTGTTGTGCAACACCTGATTTGATTGCAAATTCAAGTAGTCCTTTTTGAGTTTGTAGCAGAAAGGTCTAATGTGTCCAGACTTCTGGCAGTAGTGGCAGATAAAATGTCGCTTTCTTTGCTTAGGTTTCACTGGCTTCTTGAATTGTGACATCTTCACTGAGGAGTGAACTTTTGAAGGTGAGGAGGAATAACTGGTTTGTTTCAGATTTTGCTCAGAGGCCGCCTTTGAGACTGACCAAGTCTCCATAGGGGAGTTTCCAGTTAAGGGGACAGCACAATCTTCACTTCCCTTTACAAACACTGTAGATTTTGGTCCAGAGTTGGACGTTTCACCATGTTCATATACACTTTCAACATATCCAAGGCCAGTTCTGCCGTCCTTTCCATAGTCAACATTGTGTCAAGTTTTTATAAACTTGAGTTGAAGTTAGCAAGAGTCTTTGAAGCCTTCTCAAGATCATCTTTGACTTCGCATAATACGAGGTCCTTCCTACTCAACAATACTTCAAGACGAGACAAACTGCCCTTTAACTCAATGTTTTCTTTTGAAAGCATGGAGTTTGTCTCATTTCTTTTGAGCCAATCATCATAAAGTTCCTCGTACATTATCTGGACAGTCTCCACAGTAAGCTCTTCTTGTTCAGATCTCTGGTGATCGTCAAGTTCGGGGTTTCTAAGAGATTTTGCATTTAGACATAGTACTTTTGAAGATTGACTTGCAGTTGGTGTGTGCTCTTCAAAATGGCAGATAGAGAGGTAAACTCTTCTCCTTTACTGGATTCAAGTTTTTCATCAGAATCTTCATCACTCAAGGACACTGCCATGCTTTTATTTTTGCGAAGCCGATTAGCACACTCATTTGCATAATGCTCATATCCGGAACACTCCCTGCATTGTACGGAATCCATTCTTTTAGTTTCTGATCGAGTCATCACTTCATTCCTTGGCTTAAAATTCCCTCGAGTAGGGGTTGGCACCTTTTTCCTCTCAAAAGGGACAAAAGAGGGATTCGGTGTTGACACGCTTTTCTTCTTGTCTCTCAGTCTCTTTAAGTAATCGCCGAACTTCTTGGTAATCAAGGAGATTGACTCCTCACCGAGATCAGATTCATTTGCTTCTTGAATTAGATTATTCCCAGAGTCATCAGTGGCTTGTAATGCAACATATTTCCTTTATCTCGCTTCTGAATATCCAGGTTCATCTCAAAAGTTCTGAGAGAGCTCATTAGATCTTCCAGATTTAAAGTAGATGTGTCCTTTGATTCGTCAATGGCACAAATCTTAATGTTGAAGCGCTCAGGACTAGATCCTAGTACCTTACTGACAAGTCTTTCATTAGACATGGGATCGCCAAGACTAAAAGCTTCATTGGTAACATCTCAGAGTCTCCTATCATATTCAACAATCGAATCATTGTCCTCCCTTCTCAGACTCTCGAATTTTGAGGTTAGCATTCTTAGTTTGGTTCTGCGAACACTTTCAGATCCTTCGTAGTGCTTTTGGAGAATGTCCCATGTTTCTTTAGTAGATATGCAGTTCGTGATGAGACTGAACGTGTTGACATCAACCGAAGTAAAGATGGCATTGAGTGCCTTAGAGTTGAAGTTCGAGGTCTGAACTTCATCATTTGTCCAAGCATTCTCAAGCTTGACTCTGCTGTCACCATCATCATCAACTGTTCTCGGTGGAGACCAACCATCTAGTACCCGTTGCCAACTGATACCACTTGAAAGGGATAGTTGGATAAACATACAGGAAATAAATATATTGTGTATATCAAAATTTAGTGTTGTGCTCTGGTGTTGTCAGCACAAGCGCACAACATGCAGCGAAAATTAATTTTTAACACACTCGTAAACATTAATAAATAAACCCCAGATTTAAATCATGCACAAGTACGAATACTTGTGCGATGCCTCATGGCAAAAACTTCACTAGACAAATATGTAAAACGTTTACACAAACCAATACTAGTGATACATAACAAAACTAAATTTTTTGACACTCCAAGGAATTAAAATGCATCAAAACAAATCAATACTAAATACTAGATGCATAAAATCAGAACATATTGCTTAAAACAAACGAAACCACTTTTCAATGAACATTCTGCGTCAGTATTGTTCTTGAGTATTGGCAACACCAATCAGCAATACGGTGATTATGTGAGTCAACCACACAAACTCTTCATGCGAATCTTCCACACTGAATTTGTGCAGGTTCAACAAAGCTTCAGCGGCAATAGCAAATCTCTCCCAGTATGCGCACGGTAATTCTTCTCTACATATCTCTTTATATAGATCTCCCCTCTTAGCCCTAAATATCTTTCCATAAATACTCAAATCTTGCACACAAGGAAAACAAGAGTTTAATAGGAATAAAACTCTATTCAAAGCTAGTATATCATCTTTTAGATAAGTTCCCAAATTATATTGAATAATTCCCAAGAATAAGATTATCTATATCTAGAAAAACAAATTTTATTTAATAATCAAGTTACTTCAAATCAATCTAAAAATGCAAAATAAAATATTAATTAATTAGGAATAAAATATTCCTTTCATTCACAATATTGGTCGTAGCACCAATGGCTTCCATTGCAGCGGGCAAGTTAAAAAGCCGTACACCCGAAACAAGCTAAGTTTCAAGTTGGCAGTAAGTTAATCAATGAGAGTCATGAGACATAAAATTAACCAACTTTTTTAGGTTGTTCCTATAACAAAACGCGCAGCTGTACGTAACATTATAATTTGACCATTTTCAATTCAGCAGACTTGCAAACAATCTCCCTCTTAAGATTAACCAATATTGGCAACTGAGTTTCAATTACAACTCAGACTAACTAAAGGTAAACTAAGTAAAACGTCAATTCTGAAGAATATAATAATCATAACCCGCTCGATCTCATCGTATGTTCAAATGACGAGGAGTTAGGTTATTTCAAAGTCAAGTTTCTACAAAGATCTCAGAATGATAACACTGGTTTCCCAACCGCAAGATCAAATGTCAGGCACCCTTACCGTTGACTCCTCGATGCATGCAACACCGCAACAAAAAAGGAAATAAACAAATTCGGCAAAGCATTTTTCTTTTTACCAAAAGAGAGAAGAAAAAAAGGAGTTCGATTACAATCTGAAGCAAAGAGGACGCAATATTCACCGAATGAAAGAGACGCCAGGCAAGGATTCATTAAACTCAGAAACAGGAGTAAATCCCCTCACTCCCACCGTGAAAAACGAAAGCATTGCCTTTGGCGACGAATATCTCCCCGGCGTACCCATGCACCCACGCTTCAACGCGCGGGGTAAGGAGCAGGAGCAGCGCCGCCGCAAAGGGTGGAGTGGTGATAAAAGAGTTCAACAGCCGCATCGCATCGCAAATGACTTTCTGTGGATCTGCTGAACTCTTTTATCACCACTCCGCAAAAGATACATTGGACTTTAATGTTTTTATGATAATGAATTCCATGAAATTTAAATACCTCTATAATCGATATAATTCTTTCCATGACTGTTTAATTTAATTAGTTTAATTTAATAAAATAAAGGTACAAAATAATTGGTTTAGTCATTTAAAAAAGTATCCTTTTTAATTTTGTACTACTATCAAAGTGTAACATTTTAAGTTGCAACTGAAAGCTATCATTCATCTTTATTTTTTGGAAATGAAAAATGGACAAGTTTATCAGTTCACTTCTCACACACAACTGAAAATGCCAAGCTCCATTCATAGTCACAAACAAAATCCCAAATTATCAAGCTAAATGTCTTTCTTCGCTATATCAATTGCATAGAACTAAATTTTCTAAATCCATGCTACACACAATGTTGAATTCTGATGAAATAAAACACAAGCAAAATGATCTTCCATTCTGAACGATATTCCCAGGCTGCGGCGAGCATCCGCGATAATATTTGCAGACGTCATGACATGGAATGGAAGAAGCCTTATACCTCAATCAATCCATGTCAAGAAAATCCATCCTTTGTTTCATTGTCCCCTTAAGTTCTGAAGACTCCATTTCTGCTTTCTGTGCCTGGTCCAACAGAGGAAAAGGACTCGAGCCATTACAATAGTACCTCAGAAGTGCACATTAAAGATGAGGGAAAAAAAGATACGTGAGGTCAAAGCACAAATATTTCCCTTTGAAACCTTAATCTCAGTCTGAATGCCATCTAGAAGGGGGAAAAGCATGTGTATACAGATGTGCATTATTTTGTTCAATAAAAAAATCATAGATCAACGGCTGTGATTCATCATACACAAGATGCTCAATCACCATAAAATATGCACATTTAGAATGCCCTGCCACACGTTACCCCACCACCACCGAAGAGAATAAAAAAAAGTGACACAAATGTGAACAATTATTTTGATTAAAATCTACTTGAAGTTCCAACCTTTTCGAACTTACACGAGAAGAAAGAACCACTTCCATGTCTCACAAAACAACACAGTTAAAACAATGACAAGAAGGTCTCGTTCAGATATTAATAAACACCATGAGGGTATGCTTACCCTTCTTATCTCTGCAGGTGAAACAAAAGTCATGTGTGAAGGGAGTTCCTCTTTGTCCAGGTCCTGAAAAGTCATATCCCACCACCTGTAAGTGAGGAGGAAACAAAACGGTCTGAAAGTAAATTTCAGAATATTACAACATCACATACCAGCTCCCCAATTAAGACAACATTTTCTCCACGAATCACATAGAGACCTAATGGAATGTCACAATACAGATCGCCAACAATAACAAGCTCACATGCACCTTCCAAAACCGCATTAGCTACGTATACAATATTAAATTAGTTAGAGAGATGACACTGGAGTATGAGGCAAGACTAAAAAAGCAAGGAGAATTCAAAATAAATACCAAATTGATCAAAGGAACGAAGAATCCCTAATAGTTTCCTCCCATCTCGAAGTAACACAAGAAGTTTCTCTGGAAAGGGAAAGCATTAAAAGTCAGGAGGTAAGAATAAGTTTGCAAGAGTGTTTAAACAGATCCTACCCCGTAATAGAGTAACAAACTATAAACTGAATAGCCCTGAAACTTCTAAGTTTCAAGATTAATAAGCACAGAATACAAACATATCCCATGAGGTTATGAATATATAAGCTCGCTGGCTTGCAATTCAAATAATGTCTAAATTTAAAGAGTAAAAATATATCCAACCTCTGTTGTAAGCAATGAGACACGTATCTTTGAAATCTATGATGTTTAACAATGATCAAATTTAATGGTGAGGCACATCAACAAAATAAATTATGTATTATATGGTAAGAATTGAGAACTATTAGAATTTACTGAATTTTGTCGCATTCCCATTTTTCCTACCACTAACTCGCTTAATTTCCTTTGACATTCATCAAAGCAACAACCTTATCATCATATCATAGAAAAATAGAAGCTCAGCACTACAAGAATCAGCGACACAATTACATCTTGGCACTCCAAACTAGAAACTAAGATTTTGCAGACAAAGCTGGAAGCCTTTTAACTTTATTTTCTCCTGTAAAATTATGCCGTTAGCATATCACAGCAATCAGAAACCAAAACACAAAGCAATACTAAAAAATTAATGGCAACCATGCTTAATTAAAGCAGATAGCTGAAAAAAAAGTAAGAATCAACAAAACATTCGGTAACATAAAACGTAAAAAGCCAATTATTTACCACAACAATATCTCAAATACCCATCAAGAACACCAACTCCTCAAAAGAGGCAAAAACAAAACAAAATTAATACATAACTCGAAAAACACGAAACAGGAATCCACAACTCTAAAATCAAACAAAAACTTCAAAAACACAAGAATATAAGGCCCATGACAAAAGAGAAAAAAAAACACCTTATCAAAATAATACGCTACACTTTGGACTTCAAGAGTTTTATCTTTTGAAAGGAAAAAAAAAACCCAAAAGGCACATATTTACCACTTCCAATTCTCTTCATAAAAAGTGGACAACAAATACTCGGAAAGAAAAAAATTACTGTCAAGATAGCAGGCAAGAGACGTCGAGAGGTAAATATCTTCCGGGCCTGCCCAAGACATCGATGCGTTCAAAACAAGGTTTCAACTTTTTCGGTATTCTCCAAAAACTAACCGGAAAATCGAACAAGTTCAATGAAACAAATTGCATGGGCAGCTCAGATTTTCCTTCTTTAATTTGCCCCTCACCACTGAAAAGGAAACGTATCAACTAAAAAAGCGTGTACTTTGTAAACTTGCAAAAACCCTAATTCAAGAATATGGGGAAAACGGGAGGTTTTGTCTTTTGGGAGAAGAAAATCAGATGTGAGAAACTAATCCTATGTTCAGTTTGGGGGAAAATGAGGAAAATGGCACTGATGAAAATGTTTATTAAAAAAAAAAGGGAATGAAAATAATTTATCTTTTTTTTTAAAAAAATTTATTTAAAAATTAATTTTTCCATTATTATATTTTAATTTTATATATAATAAAATTAATAATTTAATTAAAAAAAATTTTAAGCGACCCAACTCAACTCAATCTACATCTCACGCAATTCTTTCTCAATCTTCATAGAAAACATCTTCTTCTCAAACCTCCTTACATCAATTGTTTTGATTTTTGGCTAACAATGAGTCTACAAAATATTCGTCCGTAAGAAATCGTACGAGAGAATCACTTATTGGTAAGAAATCAACTTTTTATTTTGAATTTTACTAGGTCGATTCGCATCGATCAACCCGACCCAAGAGATTGGATCTAGGTGTGAAGAGCTCGAGCTCTTCTCGACCCAGGCCCTGGGTCGAGCTCTTCACACTAGCTCGGATTGAGCTCCTGGGTCGAGCTCTTCACACTGTGAAGAGCTCGTGTGAAGAGCTCCACCCACAGTGTGAAGTGAAGAGCTCGTGTGAAGAGCTCGACCCAGGTGGACCCAATTTTTTAAATGAACAAACACTATTTAATTTTAAATTTTGACAATTAGTAACATTTTTGTTTTTTTTTTTTGCAGATTTACTTCCCCACTAAACTTTGAAGAAATCAATTCTTTGAATGTAAGTTAACTTTAGAATCAAGATACGTTGAGATTTGTAAGAAAATTGTATAATTTTTGAATGAGAAAGAAATAGAATATTTTGTCCAGCATACACAATTCGGTAATTTAATTATATGTGCTAAGAATTATAACAATTCGAATCAATTGTTATGGTTTTTGATGAGTAGACAAACTTACGTTAGTGGATGTAATGAATTTTGGATGATATATCGTAAACGACCTTTACGGTTTTCATTGTTAGAGTATTGTTTGTTGACGGGCCTAAATTGTTCAAACTTTTATCCTGTGATACCTAAGGAAGATGAATTTAGGTGGAGGCATTTTGGTGGAAGAGACTGTATAGGTTTGGAAGATTTCATAGATAGAATGGATGAGTAAGAAAATGTTTCAGGGTAAAAGATAGACATTGAGAAGTTGAAATTGGCCTGTCTTTTGTTTGTGGTTGGTGTATTAGGTAGACAAAGAAAAAATAAAAATGATACAGTCGATTTAGAATGGATTAGATTAGTTAATAACTTTGATAGTTTTATGAACTATCTCTGGGTAGAATAGCTTACGAAGAAGTTCTTTATGGACTTAGAAAAGATCTTGAAAATAAGTTCAGAAGTTATGAAAAATTGGTAGCATACCGTGGGGATGATCCAGATTTCAGTGGGTGCGGTAGCTTCCATATAAGTGGATTTATTCATCCTTTACAGGTAAGTAAATATTGTTCATTATATGAAATATCTTTGTTATTTTACATCATACTAATAAATGTGTTTATTTTTTTGTGCTAGATTTTGGCCTATGTATATTTTTCAGCAATTGCTGAAGTGTTCGTTAGACGTCGGGAAGGTCCCAATGTATCGATACCTCGAATGTGTCATTGGTTGACTAGATAATGGAGCAAGAACCATTCCCCTTCCATGGATGACGTGAACAAAGCATTTAAAAATGTATATATCAAGGTAAATACAAAAAAAAAATCATTTTATTTACTTTTTGTATTATTCAATAATTTTTTGTTAATTGTTAACTAATTTTCACGTTTAATGTTAATGATTAATATATGATATTTTGGGGATCCTCATTCCCACCACGAAGGAGCTATTGTCTGCGCGTTATATGACTGGCGATTTTGTTGATTCTAATTGTAACGCCCCGAAAATTTTAAGGTCCACGCAAACCACATGCATGCAATTATTAAATTCTCTTGTATTTTAATTAATTGTTTTAATTGCATAAATTAATTATGTTGTTCATATTGACATGTTTAAAATATATTTTTATACATGGTTGCATTAAAATATATTTTTAAAGGTTATTCGAGTTGCTATCGAGGAACGGAGACCGAGGGCTGAAAAATAGAAAATGATTTTATTAAATAATTGTTTTTAATTATTTAAAATATGGGTGATGCTTTTTCTTATTTTTGAAAATAAAGAGTTTTGAGGTGATTTTATACGCCGGGGCGTAAATTTTATCGGTGTTGGTTTTTCAACAAAAATGCAAACGTTTTAGCAATCCGACAAATAAATTCACAAACTTTATTAAACAAAATTATTTTTAATATTTTAATTAAGCACTAATGGGCCTAATTAACTTTCCTAATTGGCCTAAATCTTTGTTAGTGTTCTTAATTATTATTTAAACTCAAAACCCTTCCCCACACCCATAATACCCCACGCCCCACACTCCATCTAAGTCCAAACTCTTCTCTCAAATCACAGTCACGATACACACACATAATTAGTCAAGAGAAGTTTTAAAAATCAAGGGTAAAGCTTTGGGAGTTCAAAGGAAAATTCAGCCTAGGCTCCGCGTCGTCGTTCTTCAATCGTCAACGGTTTTTCGTGCGTTAAATACGCAAAGGCACGCCATATTCTCCTTTTACTCATCATCACACCATATTATGTATTTGTTTATGAAATTGCATGAAAACAAGTTACAACTTATTATTTTCGCACAAGCACCTTAGGTGGGTTTTAAAACATGTAATTTAATCCATAAATCATGAAGTTCTTGTGGTTAAGGGGCTGCCATGATTAGGGTATGGATTAAGGGTTGTTTTATACAATTTTAAGGGCCTAGAAACATGTACAATAAGCTGCACACACACATGAACAAGGCTGGAACCAAAATCTGTTGTGGGGTGATCAAGGGGCTCGATTGAGGGGATTTGCTGCTGGGCTTGGGTTCGGCTTGGGACCAGGGCTATCTAGGGACGTGGTTGAGTCAAGGGAAGAGTCCTAGCCATGCTAGGACTCGAACATCAGGTCTGGGAAGGAGTCCTAGCAAGCTAGGACTCCAACCCGTGAGTTTCAAGGGAGATTAGCGCAGGTGTGCAGCAGGTTATGTAGGGTGTTGTAGCTCGGCCAGGGGCTTCGGACTGGGCTAGGGTAGGTCCTTAGGGTCCTAAGAAGGTGCCTGAGGATCTGGTTCATGGGTTGGCTCGTTGGGTAAGGGGCTAAGCAAGAAAACAAGAGTGTTAGTGCTTGTGGGTCTCGCGGCCATGCTGGTGCAGAAGTGGAGGGGCTTCGGTTTTCAAGCTTGGGGCTGAGTCCAATGGTTCTATAGGTCTAGGAGGGTTCCTAGAGGGTCTGGTCATGAGTTGGTGCAGGGAGGCTCGAGGTGGCTCGAGCCAAAGACAGAAAACGTGAGGGAAGCTTTGGGCAGCAAGTTGCGTGCAGGCTGCTGCTGTGTTCAGGGGGTGTGCTGCTCGCGTCCAGGGGCTTGGGCTGGTCTGGGCTTGGTCTGGGCGTGGTCCAGGGTAGGTTATGGTCATGAGGGGTCAAGTGGTTAAGGGCTGGAAGGGGTCCTAGTCTAGATAGGAGTCCTAAGGTCCCTAGGATACACATGCACAACACAGCAGAATATTGGGTTGAGTTCCAACGAGTTTTTGAGCGGGCCAGGACTGGTATTTCAGGCTGGGCTTGGTCAGTAGGGACCTTAGGTGGATTGACTAGGTTTTGGCTCAGGGTGGCTCGGGCGTGGCTCGGGTAAATTAGGAGATGGCTCAATGTGTTCGATAAGGTGTCAAAAACAAAAATAATAAAGCTAAAATTAAATCCAAGGGTCCACGGGGGTGGTTCATGACTTGTAAGAGTAGGATAAATCATAAAAATGCTATGTTTAAAATTTGGGGTCAAAATAACGAGTTTTAGATTTATTCGGGATTTAATCGCCGCACGAAACGCTAATTAACGAATTAATTGAAACGCCTAGATTTAAGCTTAATAAAATTATGGAAAATTATATTTAAGCTCAAATAATTATTAAAATTCTAAGTTTTTAATTTGAGAATTTTATATGAAGGTTTGGTTCAAGTCGGGATTAAAACGCATTAATACCTCATATTTAAAGATTAATTTAAAAGTCCTCGATTTAAGCTAAATAAAAATATGAGAAAATTCATGTAGGCTTAAATAATTATTTGGAACATGTTAGAGTCAATGAAATTAAAAAAAAGTCAAAAACGTGAAATTTTACGTCTAAGGGTAAAACGGTCTTTTCACACCTAAAAATTAGTAAACGTCATGGCAGTGTCCTGAATGCTGTTTTATATGCTAATATGATTATTTTAAATGTTTATGAATTTTTATATGTTAAATTATGTATTTTAATTGTTTAGGGATTTAATATGTTAAAATGTTTATGTTTATGAATTTTTAGGATTTAATATGTTAAAACGTTTGTTTTAAAATGTTTATGAAATTTTTATACATTAAAATGTTATTTTAAATGTTTATGATATTAACATGTTATTTTAAAATGTTTATGGCTTTCTGTGATTTTTATATGTTAAAACGTTTATTTTAAATGTTTACGGATTTTTAATCTGTTAAAATGTTTATTTTAAAATGTTTATGGATGCTTATGATTTTAATATGATAAATTATGATTTTTAAATGTTCATGAATTTTTATGGTTTAATTGGGATATTTAAAAGATATGTTGCATGCTTGATTTCAAAAATAAAACGATATGTATATGCATGATTTTTATTAAGTGATGATAACATGTTGAAGGACGTGAAGAGATTGTGACTACTACATGTTGGAGATAACGTGAGGGTTATGATCCTAGTAGGAGCCCGACGACCGTGTTTCCATTGATACGAATACGATTGGAGATATTGTGAGGGAGAAGGCCCCAGAGGGAGCCCGTTTACCGGAGAAGGCCCCAGAGGAAGCCCGACGATCGCATTTCCAATGACATGATATGTTAATATGTTAATACGTTGGCCAAGGCCCAGTTGACCGGTGAGAGTGTTGGTGGTGTCCCCGCCGCCCAGTACTGTGGTTTTCTTTAGATGGATCCATCGCCCAATACGATCAAGAATACGAGTCACAATCACAATCTTAATTCAACAAACACGAACATGAATATGAATATGAATATGAATATGAATATGGATATAAATATGAATATGTTTATGTGATATGTTTATGTTTTTGAAAATGTTTAAGTTTAAAGTTTATGCATTATTAAGAAAATGATATTTTAAGTACAAGTATTTTTCACTGTTATATGTTAATTGTATTACGTATAACTTGTTATCAAAGATAGGACGTGTTGAGTAATTAGACTCACTAGGTGTGTATGATGCAGGCGATATAAATAACTATGGTATTGGAGGTCTTGACGAGTGACTTGCTGGACTGTCGGTGCACATAACCCGAGGACCAGCGCTTCTATTTCCGCATTTAAGTTTATGATTTTAAGTTAAAGATTTTTACGACATTTTGTTTATGTTTTTGAGAGATTTTGAGAGGTTTAGTATGGACTACACTTTTCAACATTTATTACTTTTTAGGTTTGGTAAAACGCTTTACGATTTACTGTTTTGACTATTTCCCTTTGGATTTTCAAGTTCTAGTTGGATGTTAAATTTTAAAAATGGTGCAAAAGTATTTTATGTGTATATATATGTATAGGCTGAAAACTAAAAAAAATTGTACTTTTTAAAAAAACGAATAAGCAGACGTTTCACTAATAATGTGGTAATCAATCGCATTACGGAGTTGATTATCCAGTGTATTAAAGTAGTGTGCAGTCAAGATCCATTGGGCAACGCAGAGGATGAAGTGGGTGTACAGATTGAAGATCTTCGGTTTCCCCGACCATTCACGTATACATACTCCAGCTCATCTCGAGATAAAGTCTAAAAATCTTCTCGGTCATCTGGTAGTCCTTCGCACATGAATCAACCGTCTCCTCCATTGACTGACATGATACATACATCTATGCATAGAGATCATACATCTGTTGCAGATATGTATGACCTTCGTTTAACAAGTTTGGAGGATAAAGTTGGGAGATACAAAAGGATCATGCCGATATCATGAATCTATTGAAAAATATGTAGACCGATATCTCGAGTTTGAAGGATATGTTTGAGAGATTGCATACAATGAGTGCCAATTTTGGTAAGTTTTATCGATATTTATACGATTTTTAACTTATCGATATTTATATGATTTTTAATTGTTAGTATGAAAAATGAAAAAATTGTATGTATTATTCTCCCAAATCAAGGCGAGACATCAAGATGAACATATAAAGAGACTCCATTTATGAGAATAGATGAGGTGGATCCAAATGTTCGACTTGTGAGCAATCCGTTTTTGACTCATGCTTTTGAAAAAACTTCGGGGCATAAGTTAAGATTGTTTACAGTGGAGGAAGAGCCTATGACAGACGAGGAACTGCGTCATCTTCTTATGAATGATATGATGTCTATTTCTTTTGAGAAAAGAGCTAGAATGTTCGTCAATAGATCGTGGGCTCGAGTAAGTGCTGAGATTAGTTCTTGTATGGAAAATACGAGGATATCTGGGCTATACCCATCCTACGATAGCACATGGTTTGGTGAATTGGGGGGGGACACCTTCTTGTTGGTTGACTGAGACAATAAGTTTTTTCTTATTTTCTTTTTTGTTTATTACGTTGAGTTAGTAATTAACATATTTCACTTTATCACTTTCAGAATATTCAAGAATGTTGTCGAGGGTTGCTCCAATTACAAAGGACGTACTCACATTTAATGTCACAGGAGGTGTCATTGATGGACGTCGATTTTCATCAGCTGATTTCGAATGCTTTCAATGAGGGCAGGTAGAATAATATAGAATGTTTGATGTCCTATGTGAGAGCAGAAATTGGTGAGTGGCCGGCTATTCCATGGAATAAAACCAAAATAATTTTGATATCCTTTCATCTTCCCGGGCATTGGGTTTTGTAAAAAATTTTGCCTAACAGTAAGAAGATCACAATCATGGATTCAGACCGCAGCGTAGATAGGTCGGGCAAGACATTGCTTAAATTTATTAACCCTTTGTCGCTTATGCTTCCACATATGTTGGGTGTTGATGCTTCGAAAAGATGGAGTATAGTTAGGCAAGATAATTTTCCTACTCAAAAAATCAGGTTAATTTTTTTTATTTTAAAAATTATTATTTCATTATTCTTTTAATGTATATCAATGTATATTTTATGTTTGTTTTTTCATTGCAGCGGTGAATGTGGAGTTTATTGTTTAGCGGCAGCAGCTTATACCATGTTCAGGGAAAATGCCTATCAATTGAACGATGAGAAGATTCAAGAATTTAGGCATGTTGTTGTTGTATTTGAGATAAATTATGGTCGTTTGATTAAAACAATTATATGATACTTTATATTGATTTTTAGTTAATTTATGTGATCCATTTTTAGTACACTCAATCTATTTTAAACAATGAAAACAATTCATTGGGTCGAGGACGGGGTCGTGTGAGTATCTATTTTAAACAATGAAACCAATTCACGGGGTCGTGTGGGTCGAGCCAGGGTCGAGTGGGTCGAGCCACACAATATCTCTCTCTGGCTCAACCCTCGACCCAATTTGGGTAGTGGCTCGACCCACTCGACCCAATTTTGGGTCAAGTGGTTTAATTTGGGTCGAGCCTTAGTGGGTCGAGAGTCATGAAGGCTCGGCTCATGTTCTTGCACGAGTAATATGCTCGACACATTGATATACAATAAACATTCATTTCATATGCTTCGGTATATATTCAGTCAAGTGAACATGTAATGAAATTTGTTATGAATTTTTTAGGTTCTATTGTTATGAAATTTTTTAAGAATTTTAGTGGAATTATAAAATTTGTTAAGAATTTTAGTCGAGTAGAAATTCAACCCACATTGCTAGAATAAGGGATATATTCTTCTACTATTATTATGAATTTTTTAACTAACATACTTAAATTATAATATATAACTCATATTAAAATATTTACACAAATAAATTTTTATATATATTTACATTCTAATCATATACAAAGTGAATTATATATTATAAAATAATCAAAACTCAAAATCCCTCTACCCACTCGACCCAAATTGACTCAAACTCGACCCAAACCCTAAAAACCCTAAACCAAACCCTAAACACCACCACTCGACCCACTCGACCCAAAATCGAACCATTTACCACCCACTCTGTAGTGCCCAAATTCTGTACACGTATAACCCATTCATTTATTTAATTGTTAAATCATTTGATTAATTGATTTTTTACCATGCATGATTTATTTAAATGTATTATTTTAAATTATTTATGTTATATGATGCATGTTAAAATATTTTTCAAGTTTCATGTTTTGGGCGATTATTCGAGGCGGGATTGAGGAAAACACCCGGTGACGATTTTGGTCAATTTTAATGGAGTATTTTATTTTTTAGTTAAGGATGGGGCATTTTTACTAATTTATTCAGTTTAGCATTTTTAAAAGCCTTATTTATGTATTTAGTTATTTAAGAGTTTAAAGCTTTTAAAATTAGCATTTTTGGGTGTGTTATTTTAATTTAGGAGTTTGTTTAAAATTAATGTGGGTTGAACTTTTTATTAGCATTTTAATTAGTTGTTTTAGCAAAAATCTCTCCTAATTAAAAACCCACACACACGTTACACACACTCACACACACTTACATGTTTTTACACACACTAAAACACACAACACACTCTACACATCTTATTTTCAGATTTTATTTAAAAAGAAAGAAAACCTAGAGTTCTCCTTCCCAAGAGCAGCAGCCGCCCCTCCCCTATATTTCCCAGCAAATTTCGTTGATTCTCTTCAAAGAAAATCGAGCCACCATCGTCCCGGATCAAGCCTCGCATCGTTCCCGTGTCGGTATCATCGTTTCGGTATTTTAATCATCAAAAGGCACATATATACTGTTTCTTTCTGCATCGATCATGTCATAGTATGCGTTGCAAAGTATTTTGTATGAAAATCATGTGAATGTTGTGTAGAAGTTTGAGCAATTATGTTTAGATCACTTTTGAAACCGTTTTTGGATCTAAAATCACGTTTTTGCTGTCTTTTTAAATACTGCGAATTTTCAGTCAGGATTTTGAGAAAACTTTCAACATAAAAATCATAGAACTTTTTGTTACCTTCGATTTGATATAAAATTTGAAAATTTTGGATAAACATTGAGTGAGTTATGGCATTTTTTGTGGGACTGCTCAAACTGCATTTTTCCGAAAATTATGATATTGATGCGTTCTTGAAGTTTTATTGTTGCAGGCTTCATTGGGGATCGACGGGTGATCATTGATGCGTATAGGTATGCTTAGTATGATGTTGGTTTGGTATTTGGAGTACCGGTTTGTGTCGATAGGCGCTTGTATTCATGAGAAGTCATAGGAAGCGCTTTTGGTGTCAATTGCCGTGTTTTTGAATTGTATGTGTCTTAGGGTGGATGTTGTTGCTTTGGGGTGTTTGTACGAGTTTGGTTCAATGTTAGGGTATGCTAAGATGGGTCTCGGGGTGTCTTTTCATGGTCCGTAAATCGAGTCTAGAATGATAAGCATCGCAAGTATGAGATTTTTCGTGGGTTACAAATTACGCAGGTACATGGACCCGGACATGGACCCTGGCACAAGGTCCGTGCCTTCGTTTTCTTCTTGGTGCCATTTTTGCGAGCCTACACGGACCCCCACACGGACCAAGGCACGGGGTCCGTGCCTTTGTTCCTTTCGTAGTGTCATTTTCCAGAGTCTACAAGGACCCTTACACGGACCCAGGCACGGGGTCTGTGTCCTCACTTCTTTTCGAGCAGGCTTTTACAGTACCTACACGGACTCTGATCCGGAAGGGTGCACGGGGTCCGTGTACTCTCATTTTTGGGAATACTACATTGATTGTTTTGGGGTTCTATGTCATGGTTTAGTGCGTCGATTAAAAGAGGTCAATTCCCGAGCGAACTAGAACGACATAAGCTATTTATGCACTTCGGTGGTGAGCACGAATTCCTACGTCTAAGTTATGAAGTTAAGTGTTTGAACTCGCATTAGTATGTTGCAGCAGCGGCCCCAAACGATATCCAACGAATCCCTCAACGCCAAATGAGTATGTTGACGTGCAAGAAATTATTTTCAAGTTTTTGAGGTATGGTAAATGTCTTGTGACCAAATTATGTATGGGGTTGGAAACCGTTAAATCATGAACGGGGATCAACCCACCCCGTTAAATTATGAACGGGTTTAGATCAGGATTGGAAAGCGTTAAAGCATGAACGGGGACCAATCCACCCGTTAAAGCATGAACGGGGATCTCATGTATGTGGCAGTGGATACGTCCCTGTCAGCCCAGTACTTTGGTTTGTCTGATCAGGCATTTATTATGTATGGGTCATTTGCTTTGAAACACGCCTCTATGCAAAATGATGAAGTTATGTATGTTCAAGTATGCAAACATGTTTAAGAAAAGTTTTATGTTGATGGCACGTCATGTATGTATGTACATATGTTCAAGCTTTTGATATGCAAGTTCAAGTTTCAAGTATTTAAGCTCTATTTTGAAGTTGCATGTGGTTTTATTACGTATTATTCGTTACTTCCAGTTTATACGTGTTGAGTCTTTAGACTCACTAGACTTGATCGATGCAGGTGAGGATGTTTATGAGGAGGCTGGAGGTGGGGACCAAGGAGCAGGCTTGGACTGAGCGGGAGGCTAAACCCGAGGACCGCCATGTTTTAAGTTATATGAAAACATTTATTTCTTATGTCAAACTTTAAATTTCAAATCTTTTGTTGCACCAACTTGAGAGACGTACAGTTTACTTCTTGTATCGAATTTTGAATGTTCACTTTTTATTTAAGAAAATTTTAAATTTTTTCGCAAATTTTAAGTAGAAAAAGTACGGTACGTTACACACTCGACCCAAAATTAAAAATCGACCTCGCACATTACAATCTTGTCCACTCGACCTACTCACCACCTCCTCGACCCAAAGTTAAAAATTCACCACAAACACATTACATATTAATAAAATCACATCGATTGTCTTTAAATTCAAACAAATTACATATCATTCAATACTATCTTCTCCAAATTCTCCAACAGATGGAAATTTGTTTTGTTTTTTTTCTTCCACGTCTTCTCTTAATCACAGGTGGCAGTACTAACATATCATCAAGTGGCCACTCGTTCTGATTCAGAACAAGATAAATTGGCTCAGATGAAGCTAAAGACCATATCATAACAGAATAATACTTTGAGCACAAAGAATAAAAATTAACATCACAAAAGTAACTCGCTGCAATTGCATGAGAACATGGAATCTTGTCAATAACAAATTCTCTACAGGTACATCTCTTCGATTCCAAATCCACAATGTCACTGTTTGTAATGTCACTGTTTGTAGCACTTCGAACATCGAACTCAAGACGGCCCAGCTCATAAATTTGATATCCCCGACCAATATTAAACCTTTCACTCAGAATCGACTCAATAGGTGGAGTGAAATTTGTTGTTGATGCGACGGATGCTTTTCGATACCTTGAAAACCAAGATGTAGTCAATGTTTGCAAAGAATTTAGTAGTGCAATGATTGGAAGTTGTCTTTCTTCACGCAATCTTGCATTTATTGATTCAACACCATTCGTTGTCATAATGTTATACCGAGATCTTGGGCTATATGCTCGAGTCCATCGATCCAATGAATCACTTTCATCTAAAAACTTTGCAGCATCGGGATATATTTTCTTAAACTTTTCGTACTCCAAATCAAAATCGGTTTGCTTGTAAATTTTTGCTAACCGCATAAACATTTCGGTACAACCCTTCTTTTTTCAACGAATTTTCATATTTTGTGACAAGTGCCATATATAATGACCATGAAGTACAGGTCTTTCTTTTGCACATCCAAAATATATGTATTCTTTCAAATCATTATCATCCTCAATATAAATTAGACGAATATTGCAATGCTTCACATCAGGAAGATAACTAAATTTCAATTTGTCTGTGCCAACTAGAGTCATAATTCTGTATATTTCACTTTCTATATATTCCATAGAATAAATATCAGAATCCAAAGGAATCACTACCCACTTACCACTCGGCCATGAACGCCATTTAAATATATTATCTTTTTTAATTTCCCATTCGTCGTTGTACTCAAAGAGAATAAAGGTTGGCATAACTTACAAAATATAGATAATAATATTATATTATAGACAATATTATTTATTTAAAAAAAAATATGCTATGTGAAAGTGATGAGTGCTTAGGAGCTACAAACTAGCGTCGCAGCGCCTGAATTTGCGAAGCTCAAGCGCCTAGGCGCTACATATACAGCGCCGCAGCGCTAAGATCACAATATGCAACACTCTACCCATGAATTGTCAATTTTTTTTAATTTCTCCCAATTCTGTTGGTAAACCTGAAATGGAGAAATTGTAGCTTCATTAGTACAAACCTTAGTTTTGCCTTTGTCAGTACGAGGCCTAAGGTTGATATCTCCCTCTTCAATCCCCGAGGTGAAGGGTTGACTTGAAGACTCGAGATAAAGATCTGGAGTCTCAATTTTTGTTTTAGCTGACTCATCTGGAGATGATCCCGACTTAACACTTGTGCTAGGGGTACTTGATTCCCCTGCTCCAGGTATAGAGTCCTGTACTCGAAAGCTCTCCATTTGGGAAACCAATGGTTTCTCAATGCCTTGCAGGAGAGGCCTTTGTATTACAGACCATAGCTGAGTATACGCCTGTAAACATCCTGTGATTCAATCAGAGACAATTCTCTTATCTGCTCGTTGAAGCCTTTCCGCAACTTCTACGTTTAAGGCCAACTTGTTAAACTCGGTCTGAAGCATTTCAAGGTGTTCCCTCAAATGCCTCTGCATCTTGATAATAGCATCGATATCAATGCTGTCCATCTCTTGTTAAAAAATCTGCAAGAATATTCTCGTGAGATTTAATAATCACAATATCAAAAATATAATTTTGACATAATGCATGTCATCTTAATAATCTGGCCTTCTCAGGTTTAGACTCAATTCTATTCCTTAAGAAAGCTTTCACCTGTGTGTTATCAACTTTCAAAGTGAATTTCTTTGCAAGTAAAAATAATGGTCTTTTTTCAAAAGCTCTCTTTACTGCATAGAATTCTTTTTCGTTGATATGTCATCTTATGACCTCTGACTCTGAGAAGAGTCCACTGCAGTATCTGCATGGCTGTTCTCCATCTGGTGTGAGCTTTATTAAAACTGCAGCCCACCAATGATCATTGGCATCGGTATACAATAACAGATCATCTTCATCTTGAGGAATAGCCATTTTCGGAAGATTCTTACAAATCTCCTTTAAGTGAACTAATCTCTTTGTGTGTTCGTCTGCCCATATAAATCTAGCATCTTTTTTCAACAATGGACTAAACACTTTTATGTGTTTTGCTAGGTTTTTAATAAACATCACAGCAAAATTAACGACTCCTAAAAAACTTTGAAGTTGCTTCTTGTCTTTGCGACTTTCTGGAAAATTCTGCACCTTTTCCACTATATGTTCTTGTAAAATTATCCCGGACTCATGGATTTCAATTCCGAGGAATTCAATCTTTCTTGTGGCAATGACTGCTTTCTTTTCAGATAAAACCAGTCCTTCTTTTTTACAAACCTTAGAGAAAATTTCTAAATGTTTGACATGTTCTTCCATATTTTTAGATGCGATTAAAACATTGTCAATATAGACAAACATAAACTTAAAATAATCTTTAAAAAGATTATCCATCTTTCTTTGAAATATCTGAGGTGAATTAGCCAATCTCATTGGTAATACTTCCCAGATATAATGTCCCTGAGGTGTGGAGAAATCTGTAAATTTCTTACTTTCTTCCTGCATCCGAATCTGATAAAATCCAGACTTACAGTCAAACTTAGAGAATATCTTGGCATTACGTATGCAACTTATTAGATGTTCTCTACTAGGTATGAAATACCCGTCAAACTCCAGAATCTTATTAATTTCCTGATAATTAATAACCAATCTGGGTTTTCCTCGTTTTATCTCACCATGATTTCTTACCAGAAAACTTGGACTGCTATATGGTGACATTCCTGCTTTGATTAAACCAAGGTCTAAATTTTCCTTGATTATAATCTGCTTATCCCTTTGATCAATGATATTCATTGGGATAGGCTTGCAACGGAAAAATTCATACTCTTTGCCTTCCTTAATTTTAAGGCAAGCTTTGAGTTGATTTCTGTCCCACCATGCCAAAAGATCTTCATTGTAATTTTCTTTGATCCTTTTCTTGACATCTTCTAAGGATACCTTAGATTCAAACTCTACTTCATTCTTATACAGAGTTATCTTAAGGTATTCTATTTCTTCTGGTTGGAGATGTTTATCTGCTCTTAACTGGAGCATTGTTTCTCCGAACCTTCTGGAATCTTTCATTTTTGGGTTCAGAAGTTGTCTTGAATCACCACGCTTGCTGCGAAACTGGATTGACAATTTTCTGTAAAATGCCTCTCTTAGTCTCTGGACTATGACTTTGTGATTACAAGGAGTTGTAATCACTAATCTTCTAGTCTCATTTTCTTGAGTATAGGATTTGAACATTTGTAGGAAATTGTTTCCTAGCAAAATATCAGCTCCTGTATCATGAAAATAAATTGGTGGTGTTTTTACCTTGTACAAAGGTGTTTTCCCAGCACTTCCAATCATGATTTCAGTCATCTTAATCCCTTTACATAAGATTAAGATTCTTCTAGAAAATCTCTTCCAGCAATCTTGGGTAATTCTTCTTCCAAACTTGTTGGAAAAACTCCTCGTTTTGCTGTGCAAATTCCAGCGCCTGAATAAATATAAGCAGCAAAATATTCTGCCTTATATTGTTCATATATCATTCCTACTGGAATGTATATCGAGAATGGGCTTGTGGTCATTGGATTTTCCAAATCTTGTCTTCTGCCATAAACTCCATTTCATACTCTAGACGTTTCCAAGGTTTATATTCCTCGAGAAACTCTAGTCCAAGAACAAATTGATCTGGTTCTTTCCCTGGAATTCTTGTGATTTGAACTTCCAATTCTCCAACCTGGATCATTCCTTGGTAAGTTCCTATCATAGGTTGTTCTAAATAGTAAATGGTATTACAAGGAAATTGATTATTCTGTTTTGTAATATCAAATACTATTTCGACTTCCTTCCACCCTTCGAGGCCTCTAAGCTTTCCTATTGTTGAAAAGCTTTTTAGTTCCTGTTGGGTTTCTTGGACAGGTGTTTTTCCCCACCTGTAACTTGTAATTATATCTCCTTGAAAAGATAGTCTTCTTGATTCCAATCTAAGACTTTGATTCCTTTGTAGAATCGGTTTGTCTTGTATTTGGATATCTGTTTCTTGTATTAAAGGAAACTCACATCTTTCTGGATAAATTGCTTGAGCAACTTTTCTAAATATCTCTGGTATCTCAATGAACTAATTTCTAATAAACAATTCTGAATGATGTGTATTAGATAGAGCATATGAGATTTGATAGGTAATAGAATATGGCATATTACCTTATTTCATCAGTATTTTCTCCTTGAAATTTTGATGTAATGTCAAGGCTCGACTGAAATTTTGATCTGTCAGGTTGTAGGCTATCCTTGGATAGATAACTCCTACAATCTTGCCTGCATAGAGATTTTCTGAGATAGTTCCCAGTACTGAATCTTGAAGGTTCCCCATTCTTTTATCGCATATAGCAATGTCAATGGGTGAATCTATACCTTCTTTGATAGTAGCTTTTATCATAATCTGGATTGCTCCAATATGAATCTAGGACATAGTCCTTGCTAATTCGATCTTGAGTTTTTGTAATTCCTTCTTAATTTCTTCAGAAAGAATTAACTGCATCTCCATTCTATTTCCAGTAAGTTCCATTGGGATTGCCATTTCCCTTCTAGAAACTTTATAGATCAGATGATGCTTTCTGTTTTTCAGGCCAAGATTTCCTAAGAACTTTTCTACCTGTCCTGTAGAGAATCCTTGATATCTCTGAAGACTAGGATTTTCCTTCATGATTCTTTGAACCATGTAATGAGATATGGTTGTCTGGCTAAAGAATCCAGACAAATCCTCATGTGTTTCGTATCGAAACACTTCTTCTTCAGTCAGATTCCGATTCAGTTCCGTCGGATTCTCCCTGACTTCAGACTTCTTCTTCTTCTTCATATATACTCTCATCTGAGGCAATGTCCTCAAATCGGTATACTTGAATAAGATCTTGGTAATAAACTGCTTCCTCAATATCCGGAGTTGGATCGAAGCGTTTACTACCTCTTTTTTCATTTTCTGGACAGTTGGTTGAGATATGACCTCTTACTCCACATGTCCAGCAATTACAGTCTTTGAAACTTTCATTAGCTCGGGTATGAGCTCTTCTGAAAGTTTTCTTCGTAAGTGTTCTTCCTGTACTTCGAGATGTACTCGATGCCTAAGAAGATGTCCTACTTCTCAATAGTTCATTTCTTTGTCAAATCTGGATTTCTGTCTAGACCATACTGTTCTTGGTTTCCAAGAACTTCTTCCACTTCTAGCATAAGGATAAGTCCTGAAACTTTTCCTTTTATGCTTCTGTGGTTTACTTCCAATAATTGTTGGAAGATCATTTTCTTTACAACACAAAGAAGTTCGTTTATTTATACTCCTTAAGCGTTTGTAATTCTTTTATAATGCTGCCATATGGCACCATTCCGCCAATTTTCCTTTAAGGAAAGAGGCTCTTCGTGCCAATATATCTGGATTTTCAGGTACATATTCCCTTATGAGCATTTCTCTCCAAGGACTTGGCATCTTGGCGAAGAATAGCTGCATCGCTATATCTTCTTCGCCCCTGAATTCCATCTATATTTAGTGAATAACATAATGTATTCATCCACTAAACATATATCATGTAATTCAAGACTATACAGAGCTTGAGTGTATTTCTTCCTCTTCTCTGTATCTTGACTGTTAAAATAATCTACCCCTATAAATTGAGCTTTAAAAAGGGTAGCCATTCTTCCGGCTATCTCGCTTAGAGATTCTCAGGCTAAGACTGACTCCTTGGTTTCCACCGAAGTCATATCCCAAGCAATTTTCACTGATCCCATAAGACTCATTTCTAGGAGTTTAATTAATCTTTCTCTGTTGAGATCGAGTGTACCTGCTGCGATTCTCATAGCAGATGTCCAATCGTCTATGAGTTCTTCTCTGTTCTTAAAATCTAATACATCAAGGTCAAGCATAATCCTGTAAGGATGTATAGGATCTAAAACAGTTTTCCTATAGGGTGTTTGGTGCAAGGGAATTTGATTTCTCCTTGACCTTGTTCCTGCTGGGTGTGATCCTCCACCAGTATGGAAATCAGATTGAGATTCTCTCATGTTTGTATTCTGAGATCCCACATTTTTCCTTGGTGGTTCTTGAGAAGATGACCAAGCTATAGCAGGTATTTCACCTCCTGCTGTATCCATCTTCAGATCTACAACTTTGAGATTTGCGAAAGATTCCACAAGTTCTTGTAGATCCTCTAGACCAATCCTTTCTAGAATTGTCATCAGATAAATTTCTTTTCTGAGACAGACTTAATTAGATTGATCATCTTTTCTTCTCCAGTCAAAGGTTTTGACACTACTCTGGCTTTTCCTTGTTGATGTAACAAAGGTTCAGTACCAAATGGTGGTGGTAACCAACCTCCTGAAGTTCTTTTACTAGAACTGGGCTGTTGTTCTAGTTTCTGAATTCTTGTTTGAATATCCTTTATTATTCCAAGAATTTCTTCCTGGTTTTCAAGGATTTTCTCAACTCTTTGCAGTGAAAAATATAGCATATTGCCATAATTTTGTACTGTCTTCTGAATTTCTCTAAGATCTAAAGAGAGCTTAGAGGAATCTGGTACTATCTCCATAAACTTATTAGATTGAATCATAAGTTTACCTGAAGGTTCTGAGAAATCCCTTTCTGCTCCTGATATCTAACAATAGTTAGATGATCTTGTATATATTCCAAAATATTGGAATAATCCTTGTAAATTATTTTTCTCGAACCTAAGTTCGGATTCATAATTTTCGAAATTCTCCTCCTCAAACATTTCGTTTCTCTATAATCATAAATATTATGTTTGAAATAAATTAACCTTTAGCTCTGATGCTCTGATACCATTTTTGAAAGTGCGATGATCAATAATAAGGAATAAGGGTATAAATAGCATTTTTCAATATATTTTCTCTCTCCATGTATTGGGTTCTAACTTCAAACATAATAGGTACTGAATCGGATATTACCCATAAAATGATACCTTCTAACAGATATGCAGCATGTAAATTTACAATGTTTTTTTAAAGATATATGTAATTGTTGATAACTTTTTTATGCTCAAACAAACGTTATTATGAATTGTATTTTTTAGCAAAACGATTTTAGAATATTTTTAACAGAAAACATTTGTAAATAAAAATTAACACTTGAATTTCATTTCGTTTGATGAGGAAATTTAAGATTTCGAAAAAAATTGGAATTTTGAGGACAATTTAAATGGTACATTTCAGCACCTAAAACTTGTTAGTTGGAAGTTCTTAATCTATGTAATATAAGTTATGCTGGTGGGAACACGGGAAATCAGACTGGAATACATGTGGTTCAAAATCGATCGTCAAATATAGATTTTCACAATATACTTTTTATATATGATGAATTAAAGATTTATTTTAGTAAGTACTTTTGGCTAATTTTTTTCTTTTTACGTAAAAAAATTATTTAAAGATGCATTTAAGATTATCACGAACATCAACAAATCACTGTAAAACGTTTCCCATAAAGCACATGGACGCACTATTGATCTGAATTTCACAAAATATAAATCAAATCATACAAATACTAGTAGCTACGAAGACCAAAATGTGACAGAAAGATACCCAAAGTATGGGATGAACCACATTAAAATTAAAATAAGTTCAGTCGCTGTCTCCCTTGTAAACAAAGCACCTGGAATTAATTAAAATTAAAACCCATTAAAAACTGTGAGATAAGATGTTCCCAGTTTAGATGCAAGATAATTAAAAAGAAGGAAGAAAAAAGTATAATTTCCTTACATTGTGATATAAAATTATTCATTTAGTCCATTTTAAGACGGTCACTGTTCTGCCCAAAATTCATACACAG
Source organism: Primulina huaijiensis (assembly GCF_012295235.1). NCBI lineage: Eukaryota > Viridiplantae > Streptophyta > Magnoliopsida > Lamiales > Gesneriaceae > Primulina > Primulina huaijiensis. The sequence goes on along the minus strand of NC_133318.1, from coordinate 576,471 downwards.
AATAATCTTCCCAGCACTGTCATCTTTCCTTAAAATGTTCAGAGCTTTTTGATATTCAGTCACTGGAACACGGTACTCAATTGCGGGAACAACTTTTTGTTGAAGAACGGCAGGCCACAAATGAGTTCTAATTTCAGTAATCACAGAAGCTTTATAACCCAAATCTTTAGATCGTAGATCGAAAACTGCAAATAGTAATAACTACAATAATAATAAACTGTACACTAAAAAATAAAAAAATAATGATTGGGGATGAGGGTTTTAAGAGAGCACTATTACAATGAAGCTGATGATTTTTACCTTTAATTTCAACCTGCTTTCGTTGTAGTATAGAGAGATCTATGTCACTAGATTTCATTCCATGCAAATCCACAATGACAATCTTAACCTTACCCATGATACGACAGCACTCAATATTACTCTGAAGATTGGAAGCTCCGTAATCAAGAACCAAATCAACACCTGAAAAGATGAATTTCAACCAAATGAAAATAAAATGCCTCCACAATTTGTTACACTTGACATGCTATTTGATAAGAAAATGTTAGCATAATTACCAGCGTACACGGTATAGAAGCAATAGAAGGACTTAATTAAGTTATTAATTTGTCATAGCTAAAGTGACAAACAAAGAGGCCAATCAGAAATGCTTCTATACAAACTCCATTTGGATCTCACACGATAGGACTTAATTTAGTTACGAATATTTTAAGATAAAGGTGATAGAAAGGACAACAGACATCATCCATTCTTTACCAACAAAGTGATAAAGAGGACAATAGTCATTACCCTTTCTTTTACCGACAAAATGATATCAACAATATGGAACATCTATTTTCATTCAAAAAACCATTAGATTTACTGATTGTCTAAACAGATAAAGTTTCTGCAGCAGAATTTGTGTTTCAAAAGAAATAATAAAAACACAACTTAATTGAGAGAAAAAATATGAAACTGAAATATTATTAATGTTTGAATGAATTTTCTTTACAAGTAATAGACATATATAGAGAATTCTAATTCAAGTAAAATCATTTAAAAACTTATGAAACTTGTGCTACACCAATCTCCTTCCCTTGAAAAAAAACTTGTCCTTGAGTTTTGAAGGTGCAAAGAAAATTTGTCTGGTGGAAAGTACTCAAAGATATCTCAGACATTGAAAGTATTGGAGATGTTCATACCAGCTGTATTGGAGAAAGAAATATTTTGAGAATGCAAAGATTATTATTTTATTAAGCAACAAATTGTTTACTTATATAACACAACCAAGAAACCATATAAAATCTACTGCTAGTGGAAGATAACTACTAAAAAATATAATAAAGATATAATCATAATCCTAAAATAATAAAAGATAAAATTAAAAATAAGCTTCTTGAGTCATCCCAATCAACACTCCTCCTTGGTTCTGAAGCTGCATACTTCATTTTCTATTCCAATGTTGAAGCCATCAATGTATGAAAAAGCTTGTCTTTGATCGTGCACGGTATATTGATGATGTCTGGATGTTTGTGTCGATTGGCCACGAATAACAGTGCCCTTAACATATCTACGAATTATTTTTGCTGTGTGGTGATGAATTCCCCTAGCACAATGTGTATACCTTTTCATCTCCATAATTATCTTTTTCTTCTCCACAATACCATTTTGTCGATGAGTGTTTGGTCCTGTCTTTGGTCCTCCTACATCCGAGTGGATCAATTGTAGCTTCTATGTAGGCCTCCAGGCCTTGTTTTGTTGAAAAGGAAGCCTTGTTTGTTTCCCATATTGATAGGCAACATATTTGTATCCTCCTCCTCTGATTTAGCCAAACTTTTATAACAAAATTATTTTTATTCATTGACGATATAGCAGAATGCTCCCTATTCATTAAATCCAAGACAACTTTTGCCTTGCATTTTCACTTTAAGTAACCTCTTATGTCTTTTGCATTTTTTATCACAATTTTTATCTCCAAAAAGCACCTTGTAGCCTTTTTCCGACAACTGAGTAACACTCAAAAGGTTTTGATTAATTTCAGGAACATATACAACATCATAAATTAATTTCACACCTCAGTGCCCTTCAATTGCTATAGTTCATTTGCGTTTTACTTCAATGTATTGTTTGTTTCCAATCCTAAATTTAGAAACAACAGTCTTGTTAAGCTCTTTGAAGAGCTCTCAATTATGAGTCATGTGATTTGTCCAAACACTGTCTATGAGAAAACTTTCTGTGGAGTAATTCATGGCAAAGCATGATGCCACAAACAACTCCTCCTCATGAGGTTGATCTTCAATAACTGTTGCTTCTTGTTGTTGAATTTTTCATATCCTCTCCACTCGCCCTAAATGACCAGACTTCTGACATCTTGCATATGGACTCCACCAACACTTATTTTGTGGATGATTTTTTTTTTTGCAGTAGGTACGAGGAAAAACTCGAGTGTTGCTATATTTTTTCTTGTTCTTGTCATCAAGATTGTTGTTTGATTTGGCTCGAAAAGCACCCTCCGTAGATGCTTCTTGCCTCACAAGTCTCCTTCGTTTTTGTGTCGTAGAACATTCAACAATTCTGCCAAGGTGTAATAAATACCTGACATATCTTTTGAGTTTCCAATATGGAAATTCTGGCTTCAAACTTTTTAGGAATTGTGACCAAGATCTTTTGAAAAATTCTAGAATCAGAAAAATCCGTATGAGTAGTCTGATTTTGTTGACAATACTGAGAAGTGCAGTATCCCATAGCTTCAGTTTTTCTCCACACAATGCTCTATCATATTACCAAGTGTACATTAGTCACTTCAGTAAGCCCATCCATCTGTGGATGACTTGTACCACTACATTTCATTGAAGTGTCGAACAATTTCCACAATGTCCGCCAAAAAATAAATTATAATTTACATCCCACTATCAGCTATAAGGTTGCAATTTTGTAAGGTGATGGATGTTTTTTCATCTTCAAGTCATTAATAGTTTGAGAGCAAATTCTTCCTACCGCCACTATCAGTGATCATACTTTATTTTTAAATACCTCGAGTACCGAATATTTTATGTCGTTGAGAGTCCTTTTCCATTTTCTTGGTTAGCAAAAAACGTTGAACAATATATTCTACTTCTTCAAATCACCACCTTCATTAATATCTTCTTGACCATCTCCCATATAATTAATTGATCGCCTATTTGGGCAATTATTTGAGAGGTGGCTAGTTTGGTTGCATCAAAAACACTTTCCAAGATTAGGGTGTTCGCAAGGGTCATTATTAGCAAAGCGGTTTCTGATTTCTTAGGTTGTATTGGGGGTAAAGTTTCGCCTCAAATAGGAGTAGATCTGTCATTTTGATTTTCATTTTCATTACCAGATTATTAATAGCACCGGTCACAATCCAAATTCCTTGGAAAGCCAACTAATCTTGAATAGTCAAGATTTAATCCACCAATACAACAAGCAATTAATCTATCCTCTATCTCAGACAAATTAACCTGGCATTCTATCAATAAAATTCCTCTGCGTTAACACGGTTCCCTTGTCGATAATTTTGATATTGTTGGTAGAGGAACTAATCATAATCCGGGGAAAGGAAACGTTATCGAAGCAACCTCTTCATCTTTGTCCATCGGTCGGGTTTTGGTGGGGTTTGGTTTTCGGGTAGTAATTTTGATCACCCGAACCGAAATCTTAGCTACCCGATTTTGTACCCGAAAATTTCTTGATGCTTCTGGAGCCCTATGGAGAACACAGTAAGTCGCTGGAAAAGCCAGCTGGAATTTTCTATAGTCACAGATCTCAAGGCAGCGGCCATGAAACTGCCAAGGTACAATTGGCCGCACTTTTATTCGAGGAGATCTTCAGTGCTTCACAGGCCACTAAGTCGACTGCAATGTTGGAGAAGAGCTTGAGTGCTTCACAAACCTTAGCTCTACACCACAATGAAATAACGAAGAACAATGTTGAGTGAAATATCTATAATACTTATAATGCATAATTTAATTAATATGTGGGTGCCCGAATCCGATCAGGCCATAAATTTATCACCCGACACCAATCCCAAATTCAAAAGTCGGGTTTGGGTTTTTACCCAAACAAGACATTTGCAAACATTAACTGACCCAATCGTTTGACAAATTAACCGCCCGATCGGGTTGGGTACTCGATATCCGAACCGTGCAAACACATTTTCCAATAGTTTTCGATTATATTGTAATTGTTGCCACCAAGCCAAGCCGATGATCCCCCTTTCAACTTGTCGGCTACTAGTTTCAATTGTCTCTCTTCAGGAATATCCAAATAGTAGGAAAAAAAATTTCATACAACGAATCAAGACAAATAGAGAAAATCCTCGATATGTAATCATACGTCGAAGCAATGCAATTCCATCTTCATCTTAAATTCCTCGTTGCTTGTTACACTGATTGTAAGCCCGATAATTGTGCTGGACTCATCTATGAAGAGAAAAAATATTTTCACCTTGTGCATCAAAAGCTCCCACATCCCTTCGTGAACCTAAAAAAAGAATACCATCATGCCTCCGAAAGTTTCACTGCACAGTCCGTGTCAAAAGTGGTATATTTTTTGCAAAATCGTGATCGGCTTGCTGTTCTGCGGGATTCATAGCTATGTAGCCCCGATCGATGGCGCTGACGATTGCCCATGGCTGCCCAGCCCTGTCGTGGATCCTAGGTCAATTTGAGCCAGATTTGTGGAGTTAGGGTGCCAATAGTTAGCTCTGCTACTCTGGCCCTACATCCATCTCAGTTCTGTAGTCAACACAGATGATCACAGCCATCATCTGTGTTAGCTTGCAAAGCGTGTCATCAACTGCATTGAGCAGTTGTTCGAGTCTTTCCCACTAGAATCATTATCAACCATTAAATTCAAATAAAAATCCCGATCTCTTATGCCAATTTTGGTGTAGCGGAAGGGATGTTTCAGAAGAAACAATAAAAACTCTACTTAATTGAGAGAATATATGAAACTGAAATACTATTAATGTTTAAAAAAATAAAGTATTAGATCTATATATAGAGTAGCAATTCAACTAAAATTTGGAAATAATTAAAATATAGAAAGTTATAATACCAAAATTAAAACGACACTAATTTGGAAACTTGTGAACCAAATTAAATGGAAACTTGTAAACTTGCGCCATGTTTTATGGCCTACCACATCATGGTGCTTAATAAATTCTGATGGGGGATAAAGAATAAAAAATATCATGCAAATTGCAAAGCATCAAATCTTTCAATAAAGGATAGATGCAACCTTACCTATACGTCTAGCTTTTTCGATAACGGTCCTTGCAAAGTTTGTCAATGTGTGATCAACACAAAAATCAGCACCGTAATGATGACAAATTGCAAACCTGTCGCTACTTCCTGAGGATATCATCAACAAGAATGAGCATATGCAATAATATAGAGAATTAAGACATCATAAATTGTCGCGGAAAGGAGAATGGGCTTAAGATTACAATGCAGTAAACAATCTCACCTGTGGAGGCAATAACTTTGAAGCCCATGTACTTTGCATATTGTATAGCCAATGTGCCAATCCCGTTAGAGCCTTCACGAATCTAAATATTATTGGACTCTAAATTAGTTCATGACTTTGATAATTTGTAACCAAAAAAAAAGAAAATATAGAGAAAAAAACTCTAATATTCTAAACAAATACAAACTGCGAAACAACTTGAAGTTATCTCTTAAGAAAGCACATTACCTCGATCACAAAAAAAAATTATAAAACTATTGTTGTCATTCACTTCGAAATTTAGGTATAAACAAGTGCAAAACAGAAACATGGAATCAAAATCACTTTTTCACTTTTTAAAATAAACTCGTTTAGATCGTCTTTCGGTAACTTTTAGTCTCGGTTCTCACCAAAATAGTTTTGTTAGGCGTCTTGGTTTCATGCAGTTTGAATAACGCTAGTAGTGAGATGCATGATGCATGAGGTAGGCCTGCAGCATCATCTAAATCAATATCCTCGGGTAATGGAAGAAGAAAGTTTGCCGGTACAGCCACGTGTTCAGCATACCCACCTCCCTCGAGAATGGCACAAACCTGAAATTCAAAATTTTATTTAATTCATTGCAAATTGTCATGCTTAAGTTCAATATATATATATATATATATCATGCTATAATGCATTTCTTCGGGGAGATGGCTATCTATTACCCTTTCTCCAACTTTCCAACAACTGACATTTCTTCCAACTGCTTCAATTATTCCAGAGCATTCAAGGCCTGGGCAGACACCATCAACACTTGTAGCCACATCAATTATGTCATCTCTATTGACACCAACGGCACACACCTTGATCAACACTTCGTGGTCCTTAATTTCAGGCATTTTAACTTCTCGCTGCTCCAAAATACTTGAAAACCAGCATTTTTTAACGACCATCGCCTTCATGTTCGAGCTAAGAGGTTGATTTCTAGCAAAGTGAACAAAATCAATGACACAGAAATAGTATCTTGAGGCCACACATATTAGATTGGAAAAGGTAAGTCGAAGAGATGGACTGTGGAGGAAGGAATGTGCGAGAAGAGAAAGGAAGTGGCAGCATGGCAGTGAAAGTCCTCAGAATGGAAATTGGATGTAAACCTTTTATTCTCCAAAAAAAAAAATTACGGGAAACCTCTGTTGTCAGTGTATAATATTCAAGTACCTAAGCAGGATTTCAGAAACAAAAAGAATATGGGGCTGATATAGGATATAAACATAAAAACTTTTCAGGTCAACTTCATGAAGATCCACCTAAACAAGCTAAAGGAGTGCAACGTTGAAATTGTTATATAAGATTTGAGGAACAAAAAGAGACAGGATTAAGAAACAACATCCAGGATATAGAAAAGTAGACTTTTTATTCTTTGCACACGATCCAAAATGAAATAACAAAGGAAAAATCTAGTGTTTAACTTATCTACCATGTTCAGCATTTGGTAAGATGTAACGACCACCATTGTATATCATGTTCAAGTTTATCAAAGATAAAACAGTAGGTCCCAACACTTATATTTAAATGTGAGTGATTTCACCAGTATCAAAATATACGATTATTAATATCCATGTATACAATATTATTAATTAACAAATGGACGATAGTGATCAATTAATGAAGGTAATACAAAATGCATTCTCCACATAATGTTACACGATTTATCACATGAAAAGTTATAGTTGATAAAGTACACTGCAAATTCTTTCACAATATGAATCAGGTAATGGGACACATAATTGAACAGATCAATACTAAGCGGAACAAATGAAATACAATGAAGAGCACCAAGGTCCAGTATGTAGGCTCTCTATTAGTGGATCAGATTTCTCTTCTGAAGATCTAAATACATAATAAATCTGGCAGTTTGATCATTGATGGTCTCATATGTTCCCAGGAAGTGGAAAAAGATATGAAGGTGCTTTTGCAATTATAAATTGAAATGCAGCACGACATTTCGAATCCCATTATATTAATATATTTGAATCTATGCTAGATGGAAAGCTATTGAGAGAAAGTGAGCCTAGCCATTTGATGATGCTAACTACCGATAGTCAACAACTTCAACTCATTTGCTGCTCAAGAAATTTGTGGATTGAAGATTTTAGTCTTAATTTCTCGAAGTACATTTGACAAACTTTTGAAAGGAGAAATTCCGGTACATTAGCTTAACTTGAATCCAAGAATAAAATCAAGTGTCAACCTACTAAAACTCATTGATTCCTGCTTTGGAGAGTTTGTTTACGAATGTTGAGCACAGATTTTGTGTAATACAAATCCATAGCAACATGAAGAAGGTGAATTCAAAATTTTGGCTGTTAAAATGCTTTAAGTCAAACAATTCTTGTCACTGTAAGCAGCTGCAGACTGTTTTTTTCATATATGCATCAAAATCTTTCATTGCATCTTCCCTGCTCCAATATGATTTGTGGGAAGCGCCACTAAATTTATTCACTTCACTACGTGTTCCATCTCAGCTATCGTAAATATCAAGTTTACGTCCAACAAACACAACATATGTTTTCTCCTAGATTAGAAAATAAATTTTAATCATCGTTATTTTCAATGAACCAAAGTATACAATACGCTAAAGACCAAGAACAAAATTGAAATCAAACGACTCACCATTTTAACACGAGCGACAGAAACAAGCACAACCAAATCTGAATAATAAGTCAATTATCCATTGCTATAATTTTCAAATATAAACACAAATTACAATACTACAACAAATTAACAGTAAAATCAAACAAATTTCATAATATTTTTCAAATTTAATTTAAATCCTTCCAAAAAGAAAAATAAAATAAAATTTTGCATCATGGAAAACTAATACAAATGATAGGCATCACATCGAATGTCTATGCGGGATTTTGTTTTTACAATGTTCATATAACGAAACCGCAATCAATTAATTATACACAGTAAAATTGAGACAAAAGCTTCAATCAAGGAAGATGAATCTTCGCAGACAAAAGCTTTACGATAGTCGGCGTATTGATCTTCCTTTAAAAAATGAAAATGAAAAGAAAAATAAAAATAAAAGAAGAACACTTACATTGAGAGAAAGTTGTTCTCCAAGTGAAATCGATTTTGGGATGGGGAGATGTTCGGAATTTGAGATAATAAATATAAAAATAAAAAATAAATTGGACATCGAGATTTATTTGAAAATTTTTTAAAAATTATTAGAGTAAAAATCACGGACAAGATGAAAAGAATTTCTACTATAATATTTATATAGTATACAACTCACTCACTGTGTTTTCAAAGAGAACACACTCTCTTAATACAGGAGAACAAACACCTCACAAATATTATAGAACTAAGAACTCAAATGCTATAGAATGAGAGAAAACTCGAAGAAGAAATGATTTCAGAATGGAAGGGTGTGATCTATTTATAAAGCCCCTTGTCCGTGTGAATACGCGTTATTTCCTTCAATTCTGCCAACCCAATTTTCTGCCCACTTTCTTTGACTGGCCCATTTTGCCGACATTTCTCCCACTTGGAGATTTGATTGAGAATCAAACACATCTCCACACATCTTTTCAATCTTATCATTCCTACTGCGTACGTTTCTGCTAGACCACTTGAGGATCTACACTGTAACGTACTATACTTTTTGAACTATTTTAAAATTTACGAAAAATTAAAATTTTCTTAAATACAAAATAAACTTTCAAATTTGCATTAAAATAACTTGCTCGTCTAAAAACATTTGCAATAAAAACAAACACAACCAAGTTTGCCAAAAGTAATAATCGTTTAAACATCATAAATCACTTATTAAAAATTAGAGTATTTGAAACAACATGCATAAAAGTATTCATAAAAACATGGGCAGTCCTCGGGTTTAGCCTCCCGCGCAGTCCAAGCCAGCTCATTGGTCCCCACCTCTCGTCTCCTCAAAGTCATCCTCACCTGCATCAATCAAGTCTAGTGAATCTAAAGACTCAACATGTATAAACTAGAAATAACAAGTAATACGTAATAAAACCACATGCATATTTAAAATAGAGCATACATACTTGAAACTTGAACATGCATATATAAGCTTGAACATACATACATAACACAGACGTGCCATAAACGTAAAACTTTTCTTAAACATGCTTGCATCATATATACTTGAACATACATAAATTTCATCATTTTGCGTAGAAATATGTTTCAAAACAAGTGACTCATACATAAATGTGCCTGATCAGACTAAACCACAGTACTGGGCTGGCAGAGAATGTCCACTACCACATACATGAGATCCCCGGTCATGTTTTACCGGGTGGATTGGTCCCTGATCATGCTTTACCGCTTTCCATTCTTGATCTAAACCCAATCATGCTTTACCGGGGTGGAGAGGTCCTCGGCTACGTTCATTGACTTCCAAACCCGTTCATAATTTGGTCACAAGACATTTAGTATACCTCAAAAACTTAAAATATTTTCTTTTGCACGTCGAACAAACTTACTTGGCGTTGAGGGATTCGTTGGATCTCGCTTAGGGCCACTGCTGTACATACTAACATGAGTTCAAATACTTATCTTTCATAACTAAGACGTTTTAGTCATGCTCACACCCAAAAATGACAAATTTCCTTATGACGTTCTAAATCTCTCGGGGCTCGACCTCGTTTAATCATCGTACTAAATCATGACATCAAACCCCAAAACAATCCCAAAAAAAAATTTAAATTTAAAATTTTTTTTTATGGAGGACACGCGGCTGACTTGCTCGCACAAGGGTACAACGCTGGACCCTGTGTAATGGTCCAGGTATGGGTCCGGGTAAATGCTGGAATTTCGCATTTCGAAGGAAACAAGGGCACGGACCCCGTGTCAGGGTCCGTATACATGTTGGCATTGTAAACCAACGGAGAAACACCACACTTATTGCCTATTCCTCCTAACTCGATCATACGGACCATGAACCAACACCTCGAGACCCATCCAAGGATGCTACAACATTAACTCAAACCCATACAAACGCCCCAAACTACGACGCACTCCAAACAACGCAACACAACCCGTAAACACGACATTTTGACGTCAAAACGCATCCTACGACTTCTAACGCAATCAAGTGCCTATCGACGCTAACCGACACACCAAAAACCATCCCAACATCATACTCAACATACTTAAACACAACAGCGGTCACCGGTCGATTCCCAATGAAGCCTGCAATAATTAAACTTTCAAGAACACATCAAAACACATTTTCATAAAAGTCGTAGTTTGAGCAGTCTTACGAAAACGATCATAAATCACTCATTTCTTGTCCAAAAATTTCTAATTTACTGTCAAATCAAAGGTATCAAAAATTTCTACGTTTTATATGTTGGAAGTTTTTCCAGAAAATTGACCAAAAAATCACAGTATTTAAAATGACAGCAAATTTCAAGTTTTGAGATCCAAAAATCATTTCAAAAGTGATCCAACCATTTTTGCTCAAACTTTTGCATGACATACACATGTTTTTCATACAATAAACATCAAAATTATTACTATGACAAGATCGATGCGAAAACGAAAGAATATACATGCCTTTTGATTTTTAAAGTTACCGAAACGACGATACCGAAGCGGGGATGATGCGAGGGACGATCCGGGACGAACGTGGCACGATTTTTCTCGAATAAAACCCAACAAAAATTGCTGGAAAATACAGAGGAGAGGGGCTGCTGCTCTTGGTTCTTAGAACCCTAAAATTTTCTTCTAAAAAAAATGAGATGGTATGAAATGAAATGTGTGTGTGTGTGTGTGTATCAGCCGTGTAAGTGTGTGTGTAGATGTGTGTGCGTGAGTTTGTGTGATTAATTGGGGTTAAAATGTTTAATCACCCAATTAACATGCTAATTAAAAATACTAATTAAATTGTTACTAAAAAAATGCTAGTTTAAATGCTAACTCACTTTAAAAATTTAAAATACACAATTGATAAATCTTAAAAGTTTTAAAAATCTTAAAATCACTAATTAATTAAAGTTGGCTTTAAAAATGCTAAAAACTTAATAAATCGTTTAAAATGTCTCAATCCTAACTTAAAACAAAATACTACATTTTAAAATTGTCAAAATCGTCGCCGGTCTCTTTTCCTCGATCCCGCGTCGAATAATCGCCTGAAACATGAAATTCAAAAAAAATTATGAAACTCAAAAAAACATTTTAACGTGCATCACATAAACATAAATAATTTAAAATGATGCAATTAAATAGATCATGCATCGCTATAAATCATTTTAAACTTAAATAAACAATTTGACAATTTAATAAATGCACGGGTTTGCGTGTACTGAATTTGGGCTCTACAGTTCCTCCCTCACTTAAATAAATTTCGTCCTCGAAATTAAGTCTTACCAAACAGTTCCGAGTAGCGATTCCTCATATCTGCCTCGGTCTCCCAAGTGGCCTCCTCCACTGATTGATTTAGCCACCGGACTTTGACCAACTTGGTCACTTTGTTCCGAAGTCTTCGTTCCTGTCGGTCTAGGATTTGAATAGGTCTTTCCTCATACGATAGATCTGGAGCCAACTGCAACGGCTCATAGATCAAAACATGCGAAGAATTTACTAGGTACTTCCTCAGCATTGAGACGTGGAACACATTGTGCACACCGGTCAGATTCGGCGGTAGGGCTACACGATAAACTAGTGTCTCAACTCTTTCAAGAATCTCGAACGATTCAATAAACCTCGGACTAAGCTTGCCTCTCTTCCCAAATCTCATAACACCCTTCATAGTTGCTATCTTTACGAAAACGTGATCACCTACGACAAACTCTAGATCCCTTCTCCTCTTGTCAGCATAACTCTTCTGACGATTCTAGGCGGTCTTCATCCTGTCTCGGATCTTGACCACTACATCTGCAGTCTGCTGAACAATCTCTGGACCAAGTTCCGATCTCTCACCGACTTCATCCCAATGAATCGGCGATCTGCACTTCCTCCCATATAGTGCCTCGTATGGAGCCATACCTATAGATGATTGGAAACTGTTGTTGTAGGTAAACTCCACTAGAAGTAGCTTCGATTCCCAATTCCCATGGAAATCGATCACAAAAACTCTCAACAAATTCTCCAAAATCTGAATCACTCGCTCAGACTGGCCATTTGTCTGCGGGTGAAATACTGTACTGAATAGCAACTTCGTCCCTATGGTTGCATGTTAACTCTTCCAAAAGGACGATGTAAACCTCGAGCCCCTGTCGGACACAATAGAAACTGGGATCCCGTGCAACCGGACTATCTCCCTGATATAGAGCTATGCATACTGAGTCATGGAGAAAGTCATCTTCACTGGCAAGAAGTGTGCCAACTTAGTAAGTCGATCCACTATAACTCAAATAGGATTGGATCCTCTGACTGACCTCGGCAAACCAACAACGAAGTCCATGGTGATATTCTCCCATTTCCACTCGGGGATAAGGAGCGGCTTAAGCATTGCTGCTGGCCTATGATGTTCTGCTTTTACTTGTTGACAAGTGAGATATTCTGATACAAATCGGCGGATGTCTCTCTTCATACCTGGCCACCAATACAGAATCTGCAAATCCTTGTACATCTTGGTACCTCTTGGATGAATGGAATACAGAGATGCATGTGCCTCTGTCAAAATATCCTCTCTGATCGACTCAACACTAGGCACCCACATCCTTCCTCTGTACTTCACAATACCATCAGACACAGTATAGAGTACACAGCCCTTGGCCTCATCCTTCAGTCTCCATTTCTGCAACTGCTCATCTGAAGGCTGACCTCTACGGATTCGGTCAAACAAAGAAGACTGGAGTGTCAGATTACACAGCTTAGGAGCTCTGTCCTTAGGATAAACCTCTAACCCAAATATCTGAATCTCTGACTGAAGAGATCTCTGAACTGACAATTGTGCCACGACTGCAACTTTTCTGCTCAAGGCGTCTTCCACAACATGAGCTTTCCCCAGATGGTAGCTAATCTCACAATCGTATTCTTTTACCAACTCCAACCACCGTCTTTGTCTCATATTCAATTCTTTCTGCGTGAAGAAGTATTTGAGACTCTTGTGATCAGTAAATATCTGGCATTTCTCGCCATACAAATAATGTCTCCATATCTTCAACGCAAAGACAACGGCAGCTAACTCAAGATCATGAGTCGGATAATTCTTCTCATGCACCTTCAACTGTCTGGAGGCATAAGCTATAACCCGACCATGTTGCATCAAAACTGCGCCTAATCCGAGCTTAGAAGCATCGGTGTATAGCACAAAATTGCCTTGCCCTGCTGGCATGGCTAACACTAGCGTTGTGATAATAGTTTGCTTCAAAGTATCAAAGCTCTTCTGACATTCATCACTCCATATGAATTTAGCATTCTTCTTGGTCAATGAAGTGAGTGGTACTGCTATCGAAGAAAATCCCTAAATAAATTTCCTGTAGTAGCCTGCTAAGCCTAGGAAACTGCGGATCTCTGACGCTTTCTTCGGCTCAACCCATTCTTTAACTGCTGCCACCTTAGCTGGATCCAACTCGATACCACTTCTAGATATTATATGACCCAAAAACGCTATCTTCTCCAACTTTTTACTCATGGCTCTTCGAGTAAATGAGAATGTTGTCAATGAAAACTATGACGAACTGATCTAGGTAAGGCTGAAATACTCGATTCATGAGGTCCATAAATATCGCTGGAGCATTCGTCAGTCCAAATGGCATCACTAAGAACTCGTAGTGCCCATATCTGGTTCTAAAAGTTGTCTTAAGAACATCTGCATCTTTTACCTTCAGTTGATGATACCTTGATCGAAGATCTATCTTAGATAACACTGTAGCTCCCTGCAACTGATCGAACAAGTCCTCGATCCTTGGGAGTGGGTATTTATTCTTGATCATTACCTTGTTCAGTTCTCGGTAATTGATGCACAGTCTAATGCTTCCATCTTTCTTCTTCACAAAGAGCACTGGTGCGCCCCATGGTGAGAAACTATGGCGGATGAATTCTTTGTCTAGAAGCTCCTGAATCTGCTGTTTGAGTTCTAACATCTCAGCTGGAGCTAACCGGTACGGTGCCTTAGAGATTGGCACGGTGCCTGGCACAAGGTTAATGGAAAACTCCACCTCTCTCTCTGGTGGAAGGCCTGTGACGTCATCAGGAAAAATGTCATGAAAATTTCTTACTACTGGTACATCAGATATAGACGGAGTTGGTACGTCAGACGCCGAAACAATGCTGGCCAAGAAAGCCTGACAACCCTTGTGAATAAGTCTCCGTGCCTGCATGCATGAGATCATGCGAGGGAAACTCTTCCATCTATCTGGCTCAAAGAGAAACTGCTCCATGCCCAAAAGTCTTACCAGCACTGACCTTTTCTGAAAATCAATAAGAACTTTGTTCTTCGTCAGCTAGTCCATTCCCAGAATGATATCAAACTCTGGCATCGGCAACACAATCAGGTCGGCATACACTAGGTGGCCCTGCAGTTCTAGATCGATGTCCCTGACCACGCTAGTAGCTGATAATTCTTCTCCTGATGGGACTGTCACTAAATAGTTCACGTCGAGTCCAATACACTTAATGTCCAAGTGATTAGCAAACGTCTCTGAAATAAAAGAGTTTGTGGCCCCTGAATCTATCAGGGCCTTCGTGGCTACTTTCTTTATGAAAATATTTCCTGAGAGATGTTGGCACAACACACAAAACTTATATCCCCAAAATAATAAACTTAACCTTAAGCATAGCAGAAAATTTCTATACCAAGTCACCAAAATATTAACTAGCACACTAATAATCCCAAATAAAATTTGAAATAAGCATAGCAAGGATAATACGGTGCTGAAATGAATAAGTTACCAGTCAACAAGGTCGTGTCTGGGTTCGCCTCCTCTGCCTGCATGGCGAACACTCTTCCCTGGGTCGGCTGCCTCCACTGTGGGCACTCCTTCAACACATGATCGCTGGCTCCGCATTTGAAGCATTTGATCGATCCCATTAAACATTGTCCCGGATGCTGGTGGTGGCACTTCGGGCACACTGGGTACTCATCGGGCTTCTGTGGAGTCTTTTGTTGAGGAATAAGACCCTGACCTTTCGGCGGTCCCTAAAATGGTCTCTTTCCATGTTGCCCTTGGAAAGGCCTCTTAAACTGGGGTCGCTGCTGTTGCTGCTGCTGAGGTGCCTGATAGGGCCTCTTGCCCTTCCTATCGACCTCAATGTCTCTCTGGTCCTGCTCTGCCGCCAAAGCTCTCAACACGGCAACTGCATAAGTCGTAAGACCAACAACTCTCACATCACGATGCAAGATCGGCCGTAACCCATCCATAAAATGCCTCAGCTTCTCCCGGGCATCATTAGCAATTAGGGGCATGAAGTAACACCCCCTCTCGAACTTTCGGACGAACTCCGCCACGCTGCTGTCTCCCTGTGCAGCGTCATAAACTCCCTGGTCAGACAAGAGCGTACTTCCTCAGTGAAGTACTTGGAGTAGAAAACCTCCTTGAAACCGTTCCACGTCAGTGTTTGTAAGTTCACTTACGCTGATGCACTTTCCACCAAAGTCTAGCATCTCCTGTCAGAAGGAAAGTGGCACACCTGACCCTATCTATGTCCTGCAACTCCATAAACGCAAAGATTACCTCGATGGACTTAATCCATCCTTTCGCTATCATCGGGTCAGTAGTCCCCGAGAACTCCTTCGGATCCATCCTCCTAAACCTCTCGTAAACTGCCTCCGGTCTGGGCCTCGCCCCTGTATCCACTGTAGCTTGGTTCCCTTCAAACTGTGCGAAGAACTGAGTCATCCCTGCAAGCATCTGGACCTGCATATCTGGGGGTGGACGAGGAGGAGTGACTCTCTCCCCATCCTGAGCTTCCCTATTCTCATCGCATGCTTCACGTACAATCCTATGTCTGGGAGGCATACTGTTCCAAGATTTACTCAACACGTAAAACCAACATGCATGAACATAATACTAATATCATAAGATGCACGTAATTTGAACTCAAACATGCACATGCTGAAATCATGACTTGATACTTATTACATGAAAGAATTTAAAACTTTAAAACTTACAGACTTGAGGTGTGACTTCGTGAGCTTCTCGCAACTGGCAGTAGGCATAAACCTTTACAAGAACACCGCTCTGATACCAACTGCAACGTACTGTACTTTTTGAATTATTTTAAAATTTACGGAAAAATTAAAATTTTCTTAAATACAAAATAAACTTTCAAATTTGCATTAAAATAACTTGCTCGTCTAAAAACATTTGCAATAAAAACAACCACAACAAAGTTTGCCAAAAATAATAATCGTTTAAACACCATAAACCACTTCATAAAAATCAAAGTATTTGAAGCAACATGCATAAAAGTATTCATAAAAACATGGGCAGTCCTCGGGTGTAGCCTCCTGCGCAGTCCAAGCCAGCTCATTGGTCCCCACCCTTTGTCTCCTCAAAGTCATCCTCACCTGCATCGATCAAGTCTAGTGAGTCTAAAGACTCAACATGTATAAACTGGAAATAACAAGTAATACGTAATAAAATCACATGCATCTTTAAAATAGAACGTACATACTTGAAACTTGAACATGCATATATAAGCTTGAACATACATACATAACATAGACGTGCCAGTGCCATCAACATAAAACTTTTCTTAAACATGCTTGCATCATACATACTTGAACATACATAAACTTCATCATTTTGCGTAGAGATATGTTTCAAAGCAAGTGACCCATACATAAATGTGCTTGATCAGACTAAACCACAATACTGGACTGACAGGGAAAGTCCACTACCACATACATGAGATCTCCGATCATGCTTTACAGGGTGGATTTGTCTCTGGTCATGCTTTACCGCATTCCAATCCTGATCTAAACCCGGTCATGCTTTACCGAAGTGGAGAGGTCATCGGCCACGTTCACCGACTTCCAAACCCGTTCATAATTTAGTCACAAGACAATTAACATACCTTAAAAACTTAAAATATTTTCTTTTGCACGTCGAACAAACTTATTTGGCATTGAGGGATTCGTTGGATCTCGCTTAGGGCCACTGCTGCACATACTAACATGAGTTCAAACACTTATCTTTCATAACTAAGACGTATTAGTCATGCTCACACCCAAAAATGACAAATTTCCTTATACGTTCTAAATCTCTCGGGACTCGACCTCGTTTAATCATCGTACTAAGTCATGACATGAAACCCCAAAAAAATCCCAAAAAAAAAATTATGGAGGACACGGACCCCGTGTAAGGGTCCGGGTAGATGCTGGAATTTCGCATTTCGAAGGAAACAAGGGCACGGACCCTGTACCCGGAATATCATTAATTTCTTCAACTGCAATTAAGCTACAGACAATTCCCAAAATCACTTCAGTATCGGACGAAAATATCGTTGGATTGCAACTGATTTACGGGTTTCTTCACAAATTCGAAATATGTAGTTTTTAGTTTCTGTAAAATTTGCGAGATTTGATGGAAGGTGGTGAGCTTCTGCGTCATTATTTTTGCAGCCATGACGATTAATAATCTATTTTTTTTGTTCATCTGGAAATGTGAGTTGCTAAAACTAGTCATATACCAAGTTAAAATTTGGTGACACGATCATGAAAATTGAAGTGCTGGATGTGTCAATAAAAAATTTTGGTTGTGCTATACCAAGTGAAATTGGAAATTGCACAAACGTAGAAGTTATCGTTTTGTCAAATTCATGGGATCTTATTCCAGATGTTTCCGGGTTAAAGAGTAGTTCTAAATCTAGAAAATCGGCTTTTTACAGATGATGAATTCAATTTTTATAACGATAACTTTCTTGCATTATTTTTTATTGTATATGTCAAAAAACTCAATTTTCTACTGTATTTTTGTTGATTTGTTTTTTTATATTAATCTGATTGATACTATATTTTTGTAGAGTTTATAATATATCTTGAATTGAATTACTATATATTTTGATTGAATTGATGCAATATTTTGGTTGATTACATGTTGTGTATATTAACTATATGTGTACAAAATGTCATATTTTAACTATAGTGTCACTGCAAGTTTTAATTTTACCCCATTTTTCCATATTAGTACCACGTAACAATGAAATCAATGTTGAATATATGTGAATAAATCAAGACTATGATGATACACATATATGTATATGATATTATCTTTTAACTATATTATTACTGCAAGTAGTCTTAATTATAACACAGATTACCATAATAGTATAACGTAACAATGCAATTGGTACTATATATTATTTGTATCAATATTGTCATATTAGTGCTATGTATGAAAATACACAAACGAATCAAGACCATGATTTAACACACACACACACACATATATATAATACCATATTCTAACGATATTAGTATTGCAAGTAGTCTTAATTGTACAATAGTTTGTCACATTAATACTACGTAGTAATGAAATTGGTATTGAACATACGTGAAATAACTAATATCATTATTTTACACATATATGTATATGATACCATATTTTAACTATATTAGTACTATAAATAGTCTTAATTCTACAACATTTTGTCACATTAGTACTACATAACAATTCAACTAGTACTGCATATATATGAACGAATAAAGACCATGATGCAACACATATATGTATACAATACCATATTTTAACCATATTAGTACTGCAAGTAGTTTTAATTAAACCACATTTTTTCACATTAGTACTACGCAACAATGGAACTATTAATGAACATATGTGAAATAACCAAGGTTGATGTTACACATATATGTATATGATATTATATTTTAACTATATTAGTATTACGATTAGTCATAATTTTATTACAATCAGCCTTGGTTATTTCACATATGTTCATTAATAATTCCAACTGGGCATACGTGAACAAACCAAGACCATAATGTAACACATGTAAATATATGATACCATATTTTATTTATATTAGTACAAGTAGTCTTAATTGTACTTTTAACTATATTAGTATTACGATTAGTCTTAATTGTATTACAATCAGCCTTGGTTATTTCACATATGTTCATTAATAATTCCAACTGGACATACGCGAACAAACCAAGACCATAATGTAACACATATAAATATATGATACCATATTTTATTTATATTAGTACAAGTAGTCTTAATTGTACCACATTTTCCATATTAGTACTACATAACAATGCAACCGGTGCTATATATATTTGAGTGTAAATATATGTTTGGTTTACTTATATGTCATTAATGACCATGTATGTTACATATATCTTGGACGTATAAACATATTTTTGAGTGATTTGTATGTCGTTAATTACCATAGATATTACATATATGTTCCTCAAGAAACTCTAGCCTTAGAACCAATTGGTCTAGTTCTTTTTATGGGATTCCTTTGGTGTGAACTTCCAACTCTCCAATATTGATTATTCGTTGGTAAGTTCTCATCATAGGTTGTTCTAAATATTATATGATATTACAAGGAAACTGGTTCTTTTGCTTTATAATATCAAATACTATTACGACTTCTTTCCACCTATATGGACATCTAAGCTTTCCTATTATCAAAAAGCTTGTTAATACTTGTTGGGTTTCTTGGACAGGTGCTTTCCCCACCTGTGACTAGTAATTCTATCTCCTTGAAAAGATAGTTTTCTTAGTTCTAATCTAAGACTTTGATTCCTTTGTAGAATCGATTTGTCTTGGATTTGGATATATGTTCTCTGTATTAAAGGAAACTCAATGTTTTCTGGGTGAATCGTCTGAGCAAGTTTTCCAAATATTTCTGGTATTTCAATAAACTCATTTCTAATAATAAAAAAAACTCTGATTGATGTGTATTAGATATAGTATATGAAATTTAATAGATAATAAAATATGGTGCATTACCTTCTTTCATCAGCATTTTTTCTTTGAAGTTTTGATACAACGTCAAAACTTGGTTGAAATATCGATATGTCAGGTTGTAGGAAATTCTTGGATAAATTATCCCTACAATTTTCCCTGCACTGAGATTACCTGAGAAAGGAACCAGTATTGAATCTTGGAAGTTACTAATTCTTTTATCGCATATAACAATATCAATGGGTAAATCTATTCCTTCTTTAAAAGTTATCATAATCTGAATTGCTCCGATATGAATCCATGACATGGTTTGTGCTACTTCTATCTTGAGTTTTTTAATTTTTCTTTTATTTTTTCAGAAAGAATTAATTGCGTCTCCATTCTATTTCCTGTAAGTTCCATGGGTATTGCCATTTCCCTTCTGAAAACTTTATAGATTAGGTGATGCTTTCTATTTCTTAGGCCAAGATTTCCTAAGAACTTTCTATCTGTCCTGCAGAGAATCCTTGATATCTCTGAAAGCTCGGATTTTCTCTCATTATCTTTTGGACCATGTTATGGGAGATTGTTGTATGACTGAAGAAACCAGAAAAATCTTCATGTGTTTCGTGTCTAAACACCTCGTCTTCAGTCAGATTCTGATTCTGTTCCATCTGATTCTTTCTGACTCAAGACGACTTCTTCTTTTTCTTCTTCATACAAACTTTCGTCTGAGACAATATCCTCAAACTGGTATACTTGAATAAGATCTTGGTAATAAACTGCTTCTTCAATATCCGGGGTCGGATCAAAGCGTTTTATTCCTCTTTTTTCATTTTCTGGACAGTTGGTCGATATGTGACCTCTTGCTCCACATGTCTAACAATTATAATCTTTAAAAATTTCATTAGCTCGGGTGTGAGCTCTTCCAAAAATTTCTTTGTAGATGTTCTTACCGTGCTTCGAGATGTACTCGATGCTCGGGATGATGTCCTACTTCTTGATGGTCTGCATCTTTCTCCAGATTTGTAAGATCTGGCTTTTGTCTAGACCATACTGTTCTTAGTTTCCAAGAACTTCTTTCACATTTTCCACTTCTGGCATAAGGATGAGATCTAAAGTTCTTCCTTTTATGCCTTTGTGGTTAAATTTTAATTATTTTTTGGAAGATCATTTTCTTTACAACAAAAATGAGTAAGTTTGTTAATACCCCTTAATCGTTTGTAATTCTTTTGTGATGCAGCCATATGACACCATTCTGCCAATTTTTCTTTGAGAAAGAGGCTCTTCGTGCCAACATATCTGGATTGCAAGGGCATTATTTTATTAGCATTTCTCTCCATGAATGTGGCATTTTGGCCGAAAAAAATGCATACCTATATTTTCTTCGACCCCTGAATTCCATCTATATTTAGTGAACAACATAATATATTCATCCACTAAACATATGTCATGTAATTCAAGACTATACAGAGCTTGAGTATATTTTTTTCTCCTCTGTATCTTGATTGTTAAAATAGTCTACCCCTATAAATTGTACTTTAAATAGGATAGTCATTCTTTCGGCTATCGCACTGAGAGATTCTCCAGCTAGGATTGACTCTTTGGTTTCCACCGAAGTCATGTCCCAAGCAATTTTAACTGATCCCATAAGACTCATTTCTAAAGTTTAATGAGTCATTCTCTGTTGAGATCAAGTGTTTCTGCTGCAATTCTCATTATAACGCTCCGAAAATTTGAAGGTCCACGTAAACCACATGCATGCAAATTATTAAATTCCTTGTGTATTTCAATTAATTGTTTTTATTGCATAAATTAATTATGTTGTGCATGTTGATATGTTTAATATATACTTTTCTACATGTTGCATTAAAATGTATTTTTAAAGGTTATTCGAGTTGCGATCGAGGAACGGAGACCGATGGCTGAAAAATGACAAATTTTTTTATTAAATAATTGTTTTTAATTATTTAAAATATGCTTGATGTTTTTTCTTATTTTTGAAAATAAGGAGTTTTGAGGTGATTTTATACGCCGAGACGTAATTTTTATCGGTGTTTGTTTTTCAACAAAAATACGAACGTTTTGACAATCCGACTAATAAATTCACAAACTTTATTAAACAAAATAATTTTTAATTGCACTTAGAAGCTTAATGGGCCTAATTAACTCTCCTAATGGGCCTAAACTTTGTTAGTGTTTTTATTTAATTATTTAAAGCCCCAAACCCTTCCCCACACCTTCAAACTCACGCCCCACTACCCTAAATAATAGAAACTCTTTTTATTTCAATACAATACACGGCACACACAAAGTTGAAGGGAAAGCTTCGAAAGTTCTTCGAGGAAAATTCAGTCATCGTCCTCGTCGTCGTTCTTCGATTCGTCAATGTTAATTCGTGCGTTAAATACGCAAAGGCACGTCATACTCTTTTCTTTACTCATCATCACACCATATTATGTATTTATTTATGAATTGCATGAAAAAAGAGCACGTTGTTATATTTTCGTTTATGCATCAAAGGTGATTTTTAAAGCTTGATTTTTGTTCCAAAAACATGATTTATATGTGCTAGAAGGGGCTGCCATGATTAGGAATTATTAGGGGCATGTTTTATATGATTTTAAAGAGTCCTAGGATGCACTAATATGCTGCAAACAAGCTGGAACCGAAGTTGCATGTTTTAAGGACCAAGGTTTGGTTTATGTGGTGAACCATGCATGGCTTGGCTTGGGCTTGACTAGGGCTGAGCTAGGGTAATGTGTGGGTCAGGAGAAGAGTCCTAGCCACTCTAGGACTCGATCACAAGGGCTGGGAAGGAGTCCTAGCAAGCTAGGACTCCAACCCGTAAAGCTACATGGAAGTCGCGCAGGTGTGTGTAGCTTGCACAGGGTTTAAGGGCTCGGCCAGAGGGCTTCGGGCTGGGCTAGGTCAAGTCATTAGGGTCCTAGGAGGGTGCATGAGGGGCTGGTTCAAGGGTTGGTCCATTGGCTAGGGTCCTAGGTGCGTTTCAAGGAGTCCTTGTGCTTAAGGAGTTCTCGGCAGGTTATGGTTATGAATTGGGGGCTTCGGTTTTGGGGTTTGGGTTGAATCCTAAGTGTTCTAAGGATCCCGTAGAGTCCATAAAAGGTCTGGTTTGAAGTTGGCTCAAGGTGGTTCGAGCTTGGCTCGATGAAAATCGAAGATGGCTCAAGGGTGTGAGGGTTGGTTCCAATTAGGGTCTTCCTCATGGTTTTAAAAGTTGAAACATGGCTCAACGGGGGTCGAGTTGTGGTTCACAAGGGCCAAATAATTATTAAAAGTATAAGTTTTTAATATGAGAATTTTATATTAAAGTTTGGTTTAATTTAAGATTAAAACGCATTAATACGTTATATTTAAAGATTAATTTAAAAGTTCTCGATTTATGCTAAATAAAAGTACGAGAAAATTTATGTAAACTTAAATAATTATTTGGGATGGTCTAGAGTCAACGGAATTAAGAAAATGTCAAAAACGTGAAATTTTACGTCTACGGGTAAAACGATAATTTTACATCCAAAAATTAGTAAACGTCATGGCAGTGTCCTGAATGCTGTTTTTATATGCTAATAAGATTATTTTAAATGTTTATAGATTTTCATGGTTTAATATGTTAAAATGTTTATTTTAAATGTTTATGGATTTTCATGATTTAATATGTTAAAAATATTTATTTAAATGTTTATGGATTTTTATGATGAAACGATAACATTAAATGAC
This sequence comes from Primulina huaijiensis, assembly GCF_012295235.1. Classification (NCBI taxonomy): domain Eukaryota; kingdom Viridiplantae; phylum Streptophyta; class Magnoliopsida; order Lamiales; family Gesneriaceae; genus Primulina; species Primulina huaijiensis. Next base: position 552,457 of record NC_133318.1, on the reverse strand, counting down.
TTGTTGCATGCTTGGTTTAAAAGAAAAACGATATATGCATGTTTAATTTTTATAAAATGATGAAAATAAGAAACGTCAAAGGAAGTGAAGTAAATGTGACTAATACGATGATACGATTGAAGATGTCGTGAGGGAAAAAGCCTTAGAAGGAGCCCGTTTACGGGAGAAGGCCCCAGAGGGAGCCCGACGATCGTATTTCCAATGACATGATATGTTAATACGTAGGACAAGGCTCAGTTGACGGGTGAGAGTGTCGCTGATGTCCCCGCCGCCCAGTACTGTGGTTACATGTAGATAGATCCATCGCCCAATACGAATACGTGATACAAATATGAATACGAATACGAGTCACATTTAACGATCTGACTTCAACGAAAACAAAAACGAACATGAATATGAATATGAACATGGATATGAATATGAATATGTTTATGACGAGTATGAATATGTTTATGATGATATGGTTATGTTGATATGTTTATGTGAAATGAAAATGTTTAAGTTTAAAGTTTATGCATATTTATGAAAATGTTTACAAAAATGTTATTGTTTAAAGTTATGCATCTTCATGAAAATGTATATGAAAATGTTTATGAAAATATTTATGAAGATGTTTATGAAAAGTGTTTAGGTTTATGTTATGCACTATTATGAAAATGATATTTTAAGTACAAGTTTTTTTACTGTTGTATGTGATCTGTATATGTATTACTTGTTATCACGATTATGGTGTGTTGAGTCTTTAGACTCACTAGGTGTGATTGATGCAGGTGATTATGATAATAATGTTAATGGAGGTCTTGATGGTTGACTTTGCTGGACTGAAGATGCACATAACCCGAGGACCAGCGCAAGTTTTTCGCACTAGTTATGATTTATGATTTTAAGTTATGTTAAAGATATTTTTACGACTTTGATTATGATTTTGAGTGGTTTTTGAGAGGTTGTTAGATTTAGCGATTTTTCTAAGTTAGGATATGCAAACGATTGACGATTTTATGTTTTGACTATTTCCATTGATTTTCAAATGTTAGTTGGTTGATTTATTTTTAAATGGTGTCAAAAATATTTTATATAATTGTGTATGGGTTTCGGCCGAAATAGTGAGAGTTTTAAAAAAAAATTGTACTTTTTAAGAAAACAAGTAGTGGATGTTCCAGTTGATATCAGAGAAATGTTCATGTAAAGGGTTGTGCCACCATCAGAGCAGGGAAGCTCAGTCGTCAAGCCTCAAATTTGTAAGTTTACATGCTTTATATGATTTTTATGATGTTACCTGCATGATTACATGAATCATATGTTTTCGTCACATGTCTAATTGCTTTATGATAATATATGTATTATATTCTTTAAAATTTCTATACGTGATACGATATGAAATAAGAAACTATATGATTTCAACGCATGTTGGCTTTGTAGTGGAATTAGACTATGTTGATTCTTGGGTTTTAGTATTGACGTTCTACTTTTGGGGCCATAAGTTAATCGTAAATATTATGAATGCTTTTGGGACACGTAAATTTTTATAAGAAAATACTGATGATTCATGGGTACTAGTTGAGTTAATTTTGGGAATTAGACATAAGGAATAATGATTCAAAGACTGCGATGATCTTTGGAAGTAAGAAAATGTATAAATTGGGATTTTAAGTTTTGATGAAAGGTAAGATTGGTTATGAGAATTTATTTTTGGGTAAATAAGTTTAAAATTAACGAAAATTATGTTATGAGAAACCTATAGAGGGGAATTAAGAATGCCAAGAACTTATGAGTCAATTGTAGGATTTTCGAAATTAAAGATCAATTGGATAATTTTTGAGGAAATTAGGAATTTATTTTGCAATTGTTAAGGAATTTGAGGACTAGTTTAGCAATAAGTGCGAATTAAATGGTTTAAATGATAAGAATTTTCGATGATTTAGGCTTGAAGAAATATTTAGAACATTGGTGTAACGTCTGCCTTTCTTTTGCTTAAAAAACACTAGAAATTTTTTTTAAAACCTCACTAAATCAGCTGAACCCTTACCATACATAAAAATATTTTCATAAAATATTTTGCACCATTTTAAAAATAAACCAACCAACTAGTATTTGAAAATCAAGTGAAATAGTCAAAACATGAAAACGTCAAATGTTTACCAAACCTAAAATGTAACGTACCTTACTTTTAAACTATTTAAAATTTGCGAAAAAATAAAAATTTTCTTAAATACAAAATAAACTTTCAAAATTCGGTCCTCAATCCACTGTTCATCCAAAATATTCGCAATAAAATAGCAATAAAGTTTGCTAAAAAAAATACTTGTTTAAACATCGTAAATCAAAACCTGAAATCAGAGTATTTGAAACATTGCATAATTTCTTAAAACATGGGCGGTCCTTGGGTTTAGCCTCCTGCTCAGTCTAAGCCGGCTCATTGGTCCCCACCCCTCGTCTCCTTAACATCTTCCTCACCTGCATCGATCAAGTCTAGTAAGTCTAACGACTCAACATGTATAAACTGGAAATAACAAGTAATACGTAATAAAACCACATGCATTATTAAAATAGAGCGTACATACTTGAAACTTGAACATGCATACAAAAATTTGAACATACATTTATAACATAGACGTGCCATCAACGTAGAACTTTTCTTAATCATGCTTGCATCATACATACTTGAACATACATAACATCATTTTGCGTAGAGATATGTTTCAAAGCAAGTGACCCATACATAAATGCGTCTGATCAGACTAAACCACATTACTGAGCTGATAGGAAAAATCCACTGCCACATACATGAGATCCTCGGTCATGCTTTACATGGTGGATTGGTCCCTGATCATGCTTTACCGCTTTTCAATCCTGATCTAAACCTGGTCATGCTTTACCGGGGTGGAGAGGTCCTCGGCCACGTTCACCGACTTCCAAACCCGTTCATAATTTGGTCACAAGACATTTAGCATACCTCAAAAACATAAAAATATTTTCTTTTGCACGTCGAACATACTTGCTTGGCGTTGAGGGATTCGTTGGATCTCGTTTGGGGCCACTGCTGCACATACTAACATGAGTTGAAACACTTATCTTTCATAACTTAGACGTATTAGTCATGTTCACACCCAAAATGACAAATTTCCTTCTGACGTTCTAAATCTCTCGGGACTTGACCTCGTTTAATCGTCGTACTAAACCATGGCATCAAACCTCCAAAACAATCCCTAAAAATAAATTTTAATTTTAAATTATTATTATTTTAAAAAGAGTACGTGTAAGGGTCCGGGTACATGCTGGAAATTTACATTTTGAAGGATAAAGAACACGGACCCCATGTAAGGGTCCGGGTACAGGTCCGAGTACCCACTGGAAACGTAAACTAACGGAATTCCTTACACTTGTGACTTGATCCTACTCACTCGATCATATGGATCGTGAACCAACACCTCAAGACCCATCTTAGGATGCTATGTCACTGATTCAAACTCAAACAAACACCCCAAAACAACTACGCATCACAAACAACGCAACCAAATTCGTAAACACGACATTTGACACCAAAACGCATCCTACGACTTCTAATGCAAACAAGTGCCTATCGATGCGAACCGACACACCAAAAATCATCCCAACATCATACTCAACATACTTAAACGCAGCAGTGAGCACCCATCGATCCCCAGCAAACCTTCAACAATGAAACATCAAGAACACATCAAGAACGTATTTTTCAGAAAAAAGCAGTTTGAGCAGTACCACGAAAATAATCATAACTCACTCATTTTTTATTTAAATATTTTGAATTTACTGTCAAATCGAAGGTATCAAAAAGTTCTACGTTTTATATGTGGAAAGTTTTTTCATAAAATCGACGGAAAAGTCGCAGTAATCAAAATGACAGCAAATTTTGAGTTTTAGATCCAAAAAAGTTTCAAAAAACAATCCAACAAATTTTCTGCTCAAACTTTGTACATCATACATGGATTTTTACGCATAATAAACATCACAACACATAATATGACTAGATAGACGCATGAATAATAGAATATACATGTCTTTTGATAATTAAAATTACCAAACCGACGATATCGAAGCGGAACGAGTGCGAGGGTTGATCCGGGACGAATGTTGCACGATTTTTCTTGAAGAAAACCCACGAAGATATGTTGGAAAAATGCAGAGGATAGGGCGGCTGCTAGAACTCCAAGAACCCTAACTTTTCTTTAAAAATAATGAAATGAAAGTGCAATGAAATTGTGTGTGGGTGTAAACCGTGTAAGTGTGTGTGTCTAACGTGTGTGTGGGTGTTTAGATTTAATTAAGGGTAATAAAATGCTTAATTAAAAATAATAGTGTTAATTAAAAAGTTAATCCTCCCTACTTTCACAAAAATCCCCTATTAATAAAATAAAACACCAAATGCTAACTTTAAAAGTTTTAAAATTCTAAATTCACTAAATAAATAATTTAGGCTTTTTTTTTTAAAAATGCTAAAAACTTAATAAATCATTTAAAATGTCTCAATCCTCACTTAAAATAAAACACCACATTTTAAAATCGCCAAAAATCGTCGCCGATCTCTTTTCCTCGATCCCGCATCGAATAATCGCCTGAAATATGAAACTCAAGAAAACATTTTAACGTGCGTCACATAAATATAAATAATTAAAAAATAAAATTTCATAAATCATGCATCGCTAAATTCATTTTAAAATTAAATGAATGATTTAACAATTTAATTAAATGCGTGGATTTTACGTGTACTGGATTTGGGCTCTACATAAAAGAAAAAAAATTGAAAAGTATAGCTCATACTAGACCTCTCAAAAATCCCTCAAAAGCATAAATAAATAGTCGTAAAAATCTTTACCATAAATCGTAAACATAAATCATAAATGCGAAAAAGTAGAAGCGCTAGTTCTCGGGTTATGTGCACCTTCAGTCCAGCCAAATCAACCATCAAGACCTCCCTCAAACTCACCTGCATCCATCACATCTAGTGAGTCTAAAGACTCAACACACCATAATCTTTATAACAAATAATACGTATAAAACCACAAGCAACAGTGAAAATACTTTTACGTAAAAATAACATTTTCATGACATACATAACATAAATCTCAACTTTTTCCTTTTTCCTCATTCATAACATGTATCTTTTTATCATGATCATAAACATTTTTCCTTTCCCTTTTCCTTTGTTGAATTCAGATCGTTAATTGTGAATTTTCTCAATCCTCAAAAAGTCGATGATCCATCTACATGAAACCACAGTACTGGGCGGTGGGGACACCATCAACACTCTCACTGGTCAACTGGGCATTGGCCTATCCTCATTCGAATGGAAATACGATCGTCGGGCTCCCTCTAGGGCCTTCTCCCATAAACAGGCTCTCTCTGGGACCTTTTCCCTCACGATATTCCTATTCTTACCTCAAATCCTCATATCCTCAATAGTCACAATTACTTCACTTCCTTCAACGTTTTATATTCACATCACTTTATAAAAATCGTGCATAACATATCAATTTTGTTTTTGAAACCAAGCAGGCAACATGTCTTTTAAATGTCAACCTTAAATCATCAAAATCCATAGACATTTAAAAATCATAATTTAACATGTAAAAATTCATAAACATTTGAAATAATCATATTAATATGTAAAACAGCATTCAGACCACTGCCATGACGTTTACTAATTTTTAGATGTAAAATGATCGTTTTACCCCTACACATAAAATTTCTCGATTTTGACTTTTTCTTGGTTTTATTGACTCTAACATGTCCCAAATAATTATTTAAGCCTAAATTAAAATTTTCATAATTTTATTTAGCTTAAACACTAAGCTTTTTAATTAATCTTAAATAATCATTTTTACAGCGTTTTAATCCCGAAAAAATCTCAAACTTTAATATAAAATTTCTAAATTTAAAACTTAGACTTTTTATATTATTTTAGCCCTCGTGAACCATGACTCGACCCCCGTGAGTCGTGTTTTGAATTGTTTTCCAAAAATAAACTCTAACTTGACCTATGTGATTCGACCCCAAGCCATGTTGGTTTTTTTCACCGAGCCACGACCGGACCATCATGAGTCAACCTCTCCCCAACCCACTTAAGAACCTACTGGACCCAAGCTAACCCATAGGATCTGAGAAAGACTCACAAAACGGGACTTCTTCCAATGCATGCTGTGGCCGAAAGACCCCAACGACAAGGACTCCAAGTTGTGCGCCTAGGACTTAACCAACGCCTCAGCCCCTGAACCAACCTCTAGTGCATCTCCCTAGGACCCTAAAGACTCGACCGAGCCTAGCCCCTGAGCCCTGGACCGAGCCTACCTCACTGCACAAGCTGCGCAACCTGCGCGCTGCACAAGACTCTCGGGTAGGAGTCCTAGTTGAGTAGGACTCCTCCCAGCCCTCACGACTCGAGCCCCAACGTGGTTAGGACTCCACGCTCTACTGAAACATCCCATGGCCGAGCCTTGGCCCCAAGCCACGACCCAACCAGCCCCCTATGCAAGAAAATCGAACCCCATGACCCTATGACAGCAATATCGGTTCCACCTTGATTCGTTTGTGGTTTCCGTGAGTATGGTGTGTCTCTAGGACTCTAAATCATGCAAAAACTTTACTTGATCATAACTTAACATCATGGTAGCCCCCTTCACATGTATAGAGCATGAGTTTGGATCAAAATTCATAAGTTTAAGACATGTATGAGTAATATTTCGAAAATAATAATATGAATGGCATGATTTTCATACTAACGATGTTTAAAACGATAATACAATGTGATAGACGAGAAAAGGATATGTATGGCGTGCCTTTGATACGCACGATTATTCGTTGACAATTTGCGAAGAACGGCGGCAACGGCTTAGGCTTGAAACTCCCCTTGAAATTTTCGACTTTTCTTCAAATTGTGGTGTGTGTGTGCCGTGAAAACTTGGGGAGAGAATTGCTGAAAAGTGGCGTGAGTATGATGGGTTTAGGGTGGGGGTTTTTGAGTATTAAATAGTTAATTATTCACTAATTAAGCTTAAGCCCACTAAGTAAGTAAATTAGGTCCATTAGTACTTAATTAACTTATTAAAAACAATTTTGTTTAAATACGTTTGTAAATTTATTAGCCGGGTTGATAAAACGTTCAAGTTTTTGTTGAAAATCCAACACCGATAAAATTTTCACCTCAAAGCCCCTTATTTTCAAAAATTTGAAAAACCATCAATCATCTTTCAAATAATTAAAAACAATTATTTATTAAAAACATTTTACATTTTTCAGCCCCCGGTCTCCGTTCTTCGATCGCAACTTGAATATCCCTTAAAAACACAATTTTATGCATAATGACAATTAAATCCTATTTAACATATAATCATACACGTCACATAATCAATTAAACAATTAAATCAATTATTTACTCATTTTTCATATTCCTTAGATTTGCATGCAGTTGAATTATGTCGTCTTAATTTTGGACCTTACACTTGGGATATCTTGGTTATAATGTTATAAGGAATGTTAATCAAGGGTTTTGTAGGATGAATCGATATTAGGCTTGAAAATCTAAGCGTTAGTGGATGCGTTTGAAATTTTAATGTTGAAATATGATAAGATGATGAACACTTTGGGTATAATATAAGGAAAGTAATATACGATAAGCATGGTCATCCATTCTTTTTATATTGAAAAATTGTAAGAAAAGTTGAAATTCGAGTTATAGTAACACAGCACTAAGTCATCATGGGTCCTTTTAAGTTGCGATTCACAAACAAGGATTTAGAAGGTAAATTTAATTGGGATCAAGGAGACGTAAGGACATCCTAAAACTTAGTTTTTATCAGAGTAGCGCAGCAGAAGCGTGGATTATTGAGATATTAGAACTAAGTCTAAAATTTTGATTATCAAGGATGAGTGAATTTCGAGGACGAATTTCAATTTAAAGGGGGAAAATTGTAACGCCCCGAAAATTTGAAGGTCCACGTAAACCACATGCATGCAAGTTATTAAATTCTTTGTGTATTTCAATTAATTGTTTTTATTGCATAAATTAATTATGTTGTGCATGTTGAAATGTTTAAAAAATATTTTTCTACATGGTTGCTTTAAAATGTATTTTTAAATGTTATTCGAGTTGCGATCGAGAAACGGAGACCGAGAGCTGAAAAATGAAAAATGTTTTTATTAAATAATTGTTTTTAATTATTTAAAATATGGTTGATGATTTTTCTTATTTTTTAAAATAAGGAGTTTTGAGGTGATTTTATAGCCGGGACGTAATTTTTATCGGTGTTGGTTTGTCAACAAAAATACGAACATTTTGACAACCCGGCTAATAAATTCACAAACTTTATAAAACAAAATAATTTTTAATTGCACTTAGGAGCTTAATGGGCCTAATTAACTCTCATAATGGGCCTAAACTTTGTTAGTGTTTTTATTTAATTATTTAAAGTCCCAAACCCTTCCCCACACCTTCAAACTCACGCCCCACTCCCCTAAATCATACAAACTCCATTTCTTTCAATACAATACACGGCACACACAAAGTTGAAGGGAAAGACGCTAGGAAAATTTATGACAACCTCAACATCTTCTAACTTCTTACTGATAGGAGCATGTGTGGTAGTGACACATGCCAGAAAAGCTTGGCATCCTCGTTTAATAAGCTTTCTCGCACATAGACAAGAGATAATGTGCGGCATTTGCTTGTTTCTCGCCGCCTCAAAGATAAAATATTTACCACCAGGTGGTCTAACAGATACCGATCGCTGACGGAAATCAATCGAAGTTCCATTCGCTGATAGCCAATCCATACCGAGTATAATATCAAATTCGGGAATAGGAAGCACAATAAGATCTGCCCGAACCACATCTTTGAATAAACGAAGCTCCAGATTCTTGACAATTTTAGATGTGAGCATTTGGTCACCGGAAGGAGAAGAAACTTTGAAACCCAAACTCATATCTGGAGGAGTAATATTCAGTCTTTTGATGAAGATTTCAGATATGAATGAATGTGTAGCTCCTGAATCTAGCAGTGCATAGGTAGCTACTCCTTGAATGATAATCCTCCCTGCGGTGAAATCGTCTTTTAAATCTTTTCGTGTTGAAACTTAAGGAAATTTCTATTATTATTCTCCCAAAGTTATGTGACGATTGCGTGTTGAACTTAAGCATTCCTTGAATAATTGCATTTTAGTCCCCAAAATTTTCGAATATTTGCAATTTGATCCTTATGTTTTCGAAATTTTTCATTTTGGTCCCTTAAATTTTGAATTTTATATTTTGACCCCTATGAATTCGGAAATTGCATTATGGTCCTCATAATTATCGAAGTTTACTTTTAGTATCTTTTAAAATTAGAAAATTGCATTTAGGTCCCTTCAAAGATTTCGAAACCCCTTATGATGCCCTTGATTATGATTTTCTTTAAATTTTGGCCCTAAAACTTTTTATTTGGAATTAAATCATCCTTTACATAAAATAAGGCACAAAATTAATACCATTTTCTATGGTTTCTAAAATCATATCTTAAATCCAACTAAGTAGGACATGCAACCTAATTTCCACTAGGTTAAATCTTGTTCCCAATTCATTTCTAATAACCAATTTAACATTTCATGCAATAGTAAGCAATAAAAAATGTTAAATGACTAGGTTACCCGTGATGAGTGTAGTGTCTGCCTCCTCCTCAGCTTCTTCAGCATTCATAACGTAAGCTCGTCCCACAGAGGTGCTTTTCTTTTCAGGGAATCAGCAGTCGTGTGCCCATTCTCCTTGCAGTAAAAATACTTGAATGTCCCCCATTCACACTTGCCAAGATGTAAGCGATTGCACTCCTTTCAAGGTTACCTCTCAGCAGGATTTGGTGCTCCAAGATTTGGTGGCTTTGATGGTGCCTTTTTATTAACTTGACCTTGAGGCTTTTGAGGCCCTGGAGGTCTATGAGGACCCGTATATGGCTTTTTATTCAGCTGATTATTGTTCTGAAAGTGCTGCCTCTTGCACTGAATCTCCAAAATATCGATGTCCCTCAAAGACTGTTCAGACTGGAAAGCATAAGCATTAGCGGTAGCATAATCCAACGGATGCATCATCATAACATTATTTCGAAGAGTAGGTCGTAGGCCATCCATGAATGCCTAAGCTTCATTGCAAGATCCCCAGCAATGAGGGGTGCAAAATGACAACCCCTATCAAACTTCTTCACATATTCAGCAACAGTCGAGTCTCCCTGACGGAGACTCATAAGCTCCCTCATCAGTCGCCCTCTAACATCGACAATAAAGTATTTTTCATAGAATATTTCTTTGAAACGAGCCCAAGTAATAATAGCAAGATTAACACTGTGCTCGGCTCCTTCCCACCATAAAGAAGCATCATCTCTAAACAAATAAGTGGTACACCTCACACTGTCCGCATCCCCCATATCCAGATAACAAAAATGTACCTCAAGTGAACGAATCCAACTCTCAGCAGCAAAGGGATCGGTGGTGCCAGAGAATTCCTTCGGCCCTAGCCTCCGGAACTGATCATATATGTCATGTTGTGGCCTAGGTGCCTGCTGTAACTGCTGCTGCATCTACTGTAACTGCTGCTGTAACTGTTGCTGTTGTAACTGCTGCTGCTGTATCTGCTGCTCGAAAAGACGAGCCATCCCCTCTAAAGCACGAGTAGCAGCATCCCCTGGAGGAGGTGGTGGGGGTGCATTCCCTTGATGATTCACACTGTTGTCTTCTTGATTCTCAATAATAGGGGTACGTCTAGGAGGCATTTTATCTGAATGTTTTCCAAATTCTAACGTAACCAACATGCATTTAAATCTAAGTTCTCTAATCATGTGACATATCCTAACTCATTTAGCAAATAAGCATGCAAGCATAAATACTCAAAAAGCTCATAAACACGTAACGTAAGCATATCATTCATGTCATCATACAGGTAACATCATACTGAATCATATAAAGCATGTAAAAACTTACAAATTTGAGACTTGATGATTGATCTTTCCGGCGCTGATGGTGGCACAACCCCTTACAGGACCTTTGCTCTGATACCAACTGTAACGTCTGCCTTTCTCTTGCTTAAAAAGCTCAAGAAATTTTTTTTTAAAACCTCACTAAATCTGCTGAACCCTTACCATACATAAAAATATGTTCATAAAATATTTTGCACCATTTTAAAATAAACCAACCAACTAGTATTTGAAAATCAAGTGAAATAGTCAAAACATGAAAACGTCAAATGTTTACCAATCCTAAAAGCAAAAAATTTGAAAAGTATAGTCCATATTAGACCTCTCAAAAATCCCTCAAAAGCATAAATAAATAGTCGTAAAAATCTTTAACGTAAATCGTAAACATAAATCATAAGTGCGGAAAAGTAGAAGCGCTGGTCCTCGGGTTATGTGCACCTTCAGTCCAGCCAAATCAACCAACAATACCTCCCTCAAACTCACCTGCTTCCATCACACCTAATGAGTCTAAAGACTCAACACACCATAATCTTTATAACAAATAATACGTATAAAACCACAAGCAACAGTGAAAATATTTTTACGTAAAAATAACATTTTCATGACATGCATAACATAAGCCTCAACTTTTTCCTTCTTCCTCATTCATAACATGTATCTTTTTATCATGATCATAAACATTTTACCTTTTTCCTTTATTGAATTCAGATCGTTAATTGTGACTTTTCTCAATCCTCAAAAAGTCGATGGATCCATCTACATGAAATCACAGTACTGGGCTGCGGAGACACCAGCAACACTCTCACCGGTCAACTGGGCCTTGGACTATCCTCATTCGAATGGAAATACAATCGTCGGACTCCTTCTAGGGCCTTCTCCCATAAATAGGCTCCCTCTGGGGCCTTTTCCCTCACAATATTCTCATTCTTACCTCATATCCTCAATAGTCACAATTACTTCACTTCCTTCAACGTTCTACATTCACATCACTTTATAAAAATCACGCATAACATATCAATTTTATTTTTGAAACCAAGCATGCAACATGTCTTTTAAATGTCAACCTTAAATCATCAAAATCCATAGACATTTAAAAATCATAATTTAACAAGTAAAATTCATAAACATTTGAAATAATCATATTAGCATGTAAAACAGCATTCAGAGCACTGCCATGATGTTTACTAATTTTTACGTGTAAAATGACCGTTTTACACCTAGACATAAAATTTATCGGTTTTGACTTTTTTTGGTTTCATTGACTCTAACATGTCCCAAATAATTATTTAAGCCTAAAATAAAATTTCCATAATTTTATTTAGCTTAAATACTAAGCTTTTTAATTAATCTTAATTAATCGTTTTTACGGCGTTTTAATCCCGAAAAAATCCCAAACTTTAATATAAAATTTCTAAATTTAAAACTTAGACTTTTTATATTATTTTAGCCCTCGTGAACCACGACTCGACCCCCGTGAGTCGTGTTTTGAATTGTTTTCCAAAAATAAACTCTAACTTGACCTATGTGATTCGACCCCAAGCCATGTTGGTTGTTGTCACCGAGCCACGACCGGACCATCATGAGTCAACCTCTCCCCAACCCACTTAAGAACCTAGTGGACCCAAGCTAACCCATAGGATCTGACCAAGACTCACAAAACGGGACTTCTTCCCATGCATGCTGTGGCCGAGAGTCCCCAAAGACAAGGACTCCAAGTTGTGCGCGTAGGACTTAACCAACGACTCAGCCCCTGAACCAACCTCTAGTGCATCTCCCTAGGACCCTAAAGACTCGCCCTAGCCCAGCCCCTGAGCCCCGGACTGAGCCCACCTCCCTGCACAAGCCGCGCAACCTGCGCGCTGCACAAGACTCTCGGGGAGGAGTCCTAGTTGAGTAGGACTTCTCCCAGCCCTCACGACTCGAGCCCCAACGTGGTTAGGACTCCACGCTCAACTGAACCATCCCCTGGCCGAGCCCTGGCCCCAAGCCACGACCTAACCAGCCCCCTATGTTAGAAAATCGAACCCCATGACCATATGACAGTAATATCGGTTCCACCTTGATTCGTTCGTGGTTTCCGTGAGTATGGTGTGTCTCTAGGACTCTAAATCATGCAAAAACTTTACTTGATCATAACTTAACATCATGGTAGCCCCCTTCACATGTATAGAGCATGAGTTTGGATCAAAATTCATAAGTTTAAGACATGTATGAGTAATATTTCGAAAATAATAATATGAATGGCATGATTTTCATACCAACAATGTTTAAAACGATAATACAATGTGATAGACGAGAAAAAGAGATGTATGGCGTGCCTTTGATACGCACGATTATTCGTTGACAATTTGCGAAGAACGGCGGCAACGGCTTAGGCTTGAAACTCCCCTTGAAATTTTCGACTTTCTTCAAATTGTGGTGTGTGTGTGCCATGAAAACTTGGGGAGAGAATTGCTGTAAAGTGCCGTGAGTATGATGGGTTTAGGGTGGGGGTTTTTGAGTATTAAATAGTTAATTATTCACTAATTAGGCTTAAGCCCACTAAGTAGGTAAATTAGACTCATTAGTGCTTAATTAACTTATTAAAAAAAAATTTAAATACATTTGTGAATTTATTAGCCGGGTTGACAAAACATTCGAGTTTTTGTTGAAAATCCAACACTGATAAAATTTACGTCACGACGTATAAGATCACCTCAAAACCCCTTATTTTCAAAAATATGAAAAACCATCAATCATCTTTCAAATAATTAAAAACAATTATTTATTAAAAATGTTTTACGTTTTTCAGCCATTGGTCTCCGTTCTTCGATCGCAACTTGAATATCCCTTAAAAATACAATTTGATGCATAATGACAATTAAATCCTATTTTTACATATAATCATGCACGTCACATAATAAATTAAGCAATTAAATCAATTATTTACTCATTTTTCATATTCCCTAGATTTGCATGCAGTTGAATTACGTCGTCTTAATTTGGACCTTACACTTGGGATATCTTGGTTATAATGTTATAAGAAATGTTAATTAAGGATTTTGTAAGATGAATCGATATTAGGCTTGAAAATCTAAAAGTTGCGTTTGAAATTTTAATGTTGAAATATGATAGGATGATGAACACTTTGGGTATAATATAAGGAAAGTAATATACGATAAGCGTGGTCATCCATTCTTTTTATATTGAGAATTGTAAGAAAAGTTGAAATTCGAGTTATAGTAACACAGCACTAAGTCATCATGGGTCCTTTTAAGTTACGATTCGCAAACGAAGATTTAGAAGGTAAATTTAATTGGGATCAAGGAGACTTAAGGACATCCTAAAACTTAGTTTTTATCAGAGTAGCGCAGCGGAAGCGTGGATTATTGGGATACTAGAATTAAGTCTAAAATTTTGATTATCAAGGATGAGCAAATTTCGAGGACGAAATTCAATTTAAGGGGGGAAAATTGTAATGCCCCGAAAATTTGAAGGTCCACGTAAACTACATGCATGCAAGTTATTCAATTCCTTGTGTATTTCAATTAATTGTTTTTATTGCATCAATTAATTATGTTGTGCATGTTGACATGTTTAAAATATATTTTTCTACATAGTTACATTAAAATATACTTTTAAAGGTTATTCGAGTTGCGATCGAGGAACAGAGACCGAGGGCTGAAAAATGTAAAATATTTTTATTAAATAATTGTTTTTAATTATTTAAAATATGGTTGATGATTTTTCTTATTTTTAAAAATAAAGAGTTTTGAGGTGATTTTATAGACGGGACGTAATTTTTATCGGTGTTGATTTTTCAACAAAAATACGAACGTTTTCACAACCCGGCTAATAAATTCACAAACTTTATTAAAAAAAATAATTTTAAATTGCACTTAGGATCTTAATGGGCCTAATTAACTCCCATAGGACCTAAACTTTGTTAGTACTTTTATTTAATTATTTAAAGCCCCAAACCCTTCCCCACACCTTCAAACTCACGCCCCACTCCCATAAATCATACAAACTCCATTTCTTTCAATACAATACGCGGCACACACAAAGTTGAAGGGAAAGCTTCGAAAGTTCTTCAAGGAAAATTCAGCCATCGTCCTCGTCGTCGTTTTTCAATTCATCAACGTTAATTCATGCGTTAAATATGCAAATGCATGCCATACTCTTTCCTTTACTCATCATCACACCATATTATGTACTTATTTATGAATTGCACGAAAAACAAGAGCACTTTGTTATATTTTCGTTTATGCATCAAAGGTGATTTTTAAAGCTTGATTTTTGTTCCAAAAACATGATTTATATGTGCTAGAAGGGGCTGCCATGATTAGGACTTGTTAGGGGCATGTTTTATATGATTTAAAGAGTCCTAGGATGCACTAATACACTGCAAATAAGAAACGATCAAGCTGGAACCGAAGTTGCATGTTTTAAGGACCAAGGTTCGGTTTATGGGGTGAACCATGCATGGCTTGGCTTGGGCTCGGCCAGGGCTGGGCTAGGATCATGTGTGGGTCAGGGGAACCAGGGCTGGGAAGGAGTCCTCGTGCAGCCTCATGGAAGTCGCGCAGGTGTGTGTAGCTTGCGCATGGTTTAAGGGCTCGGCCAGGGGGCTTTGGGCTTGGCTAGGTCAAGTCCTTAGGGTCCTAGGAGGGTACATGAAGGGAGGGTTCAAGGGCTGGTCCATTGGCTAGGTTACTAGGTGCGTTTCAAGGAGTCCTTGTCTTTAAGGAGTTCTCGGCAGGTTATGGTTCTGAATTGGGGGCTTCAGTTTTGGGGCTTGGGTTGAATCCTAAGTGTTAGAAGGGTCCAGTATGATCCATAAAGGGTCTGGTTCGAAGTTGGCTCAGGGTGGTTCGAGCTTGGCTCGATGAAAATCGAAGATGACTCAAGAGAGTGAGGGTTGGTTCGAATTAGGGTCTTTCTCATGGTTTTAAAATTTGAAACATGGCTCAACGGGGGTCGAGTCGTGTTCACAAGAGCCAAATAATTATTAAAAGTCTAAGTTTTTAATATGGGAATTTTATATTAAAGTTTGGTTTAATTCGGGATTAAAACGCATTAATACGTTATATTTAAAGATTAATTTAAAAATCATCGATTTAAGCTAAATAAAAATACGAGAAAATTCATGTAAGCATAAATAATTATTTGGGATGGTCTAGAGTCAACGGAATTAAGAAAATGTCAAAACGTGAAATTTTATGTCTAGCGGTAAAACGGTAATTTTACACTCGAAAATTACTAAACGTTATGGCAGTTTCATGAATGCTGTTTTATATGCTAATATGATTATTTTAAATGTTTATGGATTTTTATATATTACAATGTTTATTTTAAATGTGTATGGATTTTCATGATGAAACGATAACGTTAAAAGACATGTTGCATGCTCGGTTTAAAAGAAAAAAGATACATGCATGTTTAATTTTTATAAAGTGATGAAAATACGAAACGTTGAAGGAAGTGAAGTAATTGTAACTAATACGATGATACGATTGGAGATGTCGTGAGGGAAAAGACTCCAGAGAGAGCCCAACGATCGTGTTTCCAATGACATGATATGTTAATACGTAGGCCAAGACTAAGTTGACGGGTGAGAGTGTCAATGATGTCTCCGCCGCCCAGTACTGTGGTTACATGTAGATGGATCAATCGCCCAATACAAATACGTGATACAAATATGATTACGAATACGAATACGAGTCACAATTAACGATCTGACTTCAACGAAAACGAAACCGAATATGAATATGGATATGAATATGAACATGAACATGGATATGAATATGAATATGTTTATGATGATATGGTTATGTTGATATGTTTATGTGATATGAAAATGTTTACGTTTAAAGTTTATGTATCTTTATGAAAATGTTTACGAAAATGTTATTGTTTAAATTTATGTATCTTCATGAAAAAGTTTATGAAGATGTTTATGAAAATGTTTAAGTTTATGTTATGCACGATTATGAAAATGATAATTTAAGTACAAGTATTTACACTGTTGTATGTGATCTGTATATGTATTACTTGTTATCAAGATTATGGTGTGTTGAGTCTTTAGACTCACTAGGTGTGATTGATGCAGGTGATTATGATAATAATGTTAATGGAGGTCTTGATGGTTGACTTTTCTGGACTGAAGGTGCACGTAACTCGAGGACCAGCGCTAGTTTTCCGCACTAGTTATGATTTATGATTTTAAGTTATGTTAAAGATATTTTTACGACTTTGATTATGATTTTGAGTGGTTTTTGAGAGGTTATTAGATTTAGCGATTTTGCTAATTTAGGATATGCAAACGATTGACGATTTTATGTTTTGACTATTTTCATTGATTTTCAAATGTTAGTTGGTTGATTTATTTTTAAATGGTGTCAAAAATATTTTATATAATTGTGTATGGGTTTCGGCCGAAATAGTGAGAGTTTTTTTTAAAAAAAATCTAATACTTTTTAAGAAGACGAGTAGTGGACGTTTCACTCATAATCGATGTCCAATCATTTATGAGATATTCTCTATTTTTGAAATCCAGTACATCAAGGTTAAGCATAACCCCATAAAGATGTATATGTTCTAAAACAGATTTCTCGTAAGGTGTTGAGTGCAAGGAAATTTGACTTGTCCTCGACCTTGTTCCCGTTGGGTGTGATTCTCCACCAGTATGAAAATCTGTTTGGGGTCCTCTCATATTTGTATTATGAAATCCAACACTTTCTCTTAGTGGTAACCACCCCAATTGTGTTCATTTTTAGATCTACGACCTTGAGATTTGCAAAAGATTCCGCAAGGTCTTGGAGATCCTCGAGACCAATTCTTTCTAAAGTTGTCATCAGATTAATTTTTTTTTCTGAGACAGTTTTAATCAGATTGATCATTTTTTCTTCGTCAGCTAAAAGTTTTGGTATTACCTTGTCTTTCTCCTTTGGTGTAATAAGGGTTCATTACCAAAAGATGGTGGTAACCTTCCTTCCAAAGACTTTTTACTAGAACTTGGTTGTTGTTCTAGAGTTTGAATTCCTGTTTGAATATCCTTTAATGTTCTAAGAATTTATTCTTGTTTTTCAAGGATTTTCTCCTCATTTTATGGTATATAATATAGCACACTGCCATAATTTTGTACCGTATTTTGAATTTCTCTAAGATTTTCGGAGAGTTTAGAGGAATCTGATACTATTTCTTGGAAGCTATTATTCTGAATAATAAGTTTACCTCAAGGACTCTGATGAGTTACACTTTGTTCTTAATATCTAATCTTAGTTAAATCTCTTGTTCAAAATATTCCAAGATATCTTAGTTATATCTCTTGTTCCAAATATTCCAAAGTTTTGGAATATATAATGCAAATAATTAATTTCGAACATGAGTTCGAATTCATGTTATTTGAGAAAAATTTCCTCCTCAAACATTTAATTACCCAGTAATAATATTGTATTTCTAAAATAAATTTACCTCCGTTCTGATACCATTTTTTGGCCCAATAGAATCAATTATTAAAATTAGCACATATAAAAGTATTTTTGTCATTTTTATTATTTTATAGAGTTTAAACAAAGTTTTTGAGGTGTAAAGAATTAAGATGGATTTATGTTTGGGTTTGAAGATTTATCTCCACTTTGTCCTAATAATAATTTTTATCAACAAATCAATAATTATTCTAAAAATACTAAATTAACGGATAACCAATTCCATTATCTTACAATTTATGATGTGCAGTGATGAATTTGTTTTTTTTTTTTTTTGCTAAATGTGCGATATCGAATTTTTTTGCTTAACGTGCCATGAAGAAATGAAATTGAGAAAGGTTTTAAACGCTATTTTCTTCTTTTTCATTCCACACACGATTGGTCTCTTCCAAACCATTTAAAGAGAAAATAGATGTTCTCCGACCTAAGTTAATATGCAATCATGAAATTACAAATGAATAAATAAAGTAACACTAGTATGTAATGAATAAATGTTTTTTGTTCAGCTTATATTTCTAATTTTATACCTTGGCTAATAATTTTGAATTTTACATTTATATCTCTTTCTATTTTTAGATTTATTTATATAGAACAGTACAGAATAAAAGAACAAAAATAATAATTCACAAGTGGAAAACATTACTCCTTGTTTCACACTTTTATACAGGTGCAGATATAGATATAGATAGAAATCGAAATTTATACTGAAAACATTGTAAACCAACACAATCAAATAATAAATTTCCTTTGCTCATAAAATATGGCAGCAGTAATAAAGTTCAAATATTAAATATAGCATCATAATAGCAACCACTAGGACTCGATGCATTTTCATAACAAATAATATGCTTTAATAGTCTTTGAATTATTGATAGATTAATATCGTCATTGTGAAACTAATAATATTTTGCCTGCAATTCTGCGCGCCACCAAGGCTTTATATGCTTCCGTGGCTTCAGAGAAACTGAATTCTTTACCAATTATTGGTTTTATATGTCCGGATTCTATTTTTGGCCAAATTTTTGCTGCAACATTAGAGAAAATCGATACTATTTCTTCATAAAATAGATACCGCAAATCCCCCCCTACATACCATTAAACAAATATTAATCAAATGGAACATTAAAATAGTATTGGTATCAACAAGAAAAAATAAATTAAGCAAAAAAGTTGATCTAAAACGATAAGGAATAATATTGTCGGGCAGTGATTTTACCTATGACATTAATATCCTTATGCATGAGGACTGAAAGGTCAATATTTGCCCAACTCTTGCTGTTGGATCCTAAAATAATAAGAGAGCCGCCTATGGCCAGACAATCTATGTTCTTTTGAAAATGAGCTCCCCCACTAGCATCTAGTATGAAGTCCACCCCTAAAAACACACGATTGAGTTAAATATAAAACCAATTAAAGGTCTCACAAGATAACTAAGGCATCGCTGACAAAGATGGTACATCACATTCTTCATCAACTATTTTTGAAGTGTGCTCTAATTCTTTTTGAAGTGTATACGTCATTAACTAAATCAAGCATTTGTCAGTAAAATACAATCCTAATAAATCTACCTAGGTTGCGATTGGATGGCGAGATTTGAAATCTATGGATTTTGAAATCCGTTTGATTACTTGGATGAATTTACGTTGGGTGGATTTCCTTCCTCAACTTGTGCAGATGCAATGGTGGTTATGATGGATCTGAAATACACCAAAGTCCCTCACCAAATCAAATCCTTTTATCCAAGTGCAACCCAAATTCTTTTTCCCATTTATTGGATAAGTACATAAGCAGTGAATGATCACACCATTCTCAAAAGGAACGTATTTTTGGGATTATTTACAAACTCATACGCTACTTTTCTTCACATTTCTACTTGCGTCTGAAAGGGGAAACCTGCTACTCATATCAGCATATTATCATGTGAATTGTAATGTGACAACATCGATATGCTTCAATCAACACAATACTATGCAAATATAGTATGCACATCATTTCCACATGTCAATGAGCCACCTGGGAATTTTTGTCAATCATTAAACATATTGTAGGTTCAAATATAATAGCCATAGCAACACCTTTACTCATGAACTTCTAACTTAACATTACAAGAAATGATAAGATAATCATGTACAAGTACCGCTGATGATGTTCAAGCTTTCACATTACATCTAGCAGTCCTTATCAAAAAATGATAATATTAGTTCCCAGATGCCATTACAAAAATTTGCCCAACATGCAACGAATATCACCGCTAAAATCTATATATATATTTATACTGCATATAACAGTGTACCTGACCTATTTAAACTGTTGTATGCATGCTAGTAAAATAATTCTCTCTTTTTCATAAGGAAAAGAATCTGCACTATTCATAAAAGTGATGATGTTTTGAAACTAAATTGTAATTTTTAACTCAATAATTGTCATCTAACCATACACGGACCTGAAAAGAAAAAATGTATGATAATTCTGCAAGTACCTCTTTCTCCCGTTACAGCCTTCACGCACTTGCAAAAGTCCTGCTTTTTGTAGTTGATGCAGACTTCTGCTCCTAGCATTTTGCAAAGTTGCAGATTTTCTTCCATCCCTACAAAAAAGGTCCGCTTAGTTGCATATTATTTGATGACTATTTCACAGAAGATGGTGGGGTATGGGAGTGGTGCTGAGGCAGTCACCAACACACTCAAAAAACGTATTTTTTTCAAATTTCAGTGTGAAAGAACAATGTTTTTAGTCACATTAATTACCAAATTCAGATAATTCTGTTATGGACCCAATTATACTGGGCCTAGACCAAATGGGTCATAAGAGGCCCAAGCCTCCTATATCTCGAAATAACTGGAAGAATCTAGATGGGGAGAGGGGGAATAAATAGAGGAGTTTGTTTCGAGAGATGCATTCAGTTCATTTGTTATTCTGTTTGTTGCACTAGCTTTGCTAGGGAATTACAGAGATCTTCTCTGGGAAAATACTATCAATATTATCTACATATTTCAGCTCTCGAATTACCTTTGTTCTTCATTCTTGTCTTCTGTTTGGAGTTGTTATTTGAATCCAGGAACCAGCCCAACAAATTGGTCCGACCTGCCGCTGAGAAACAATGGCTCTTACTCGTTCAGAAGCAAAGATCAAGGATCTTGAGAAAACCGTCCAGGATATGCAGGAGAATATTACTTCATTGACTAAAACAGTGGCCAGAATGGTGGATTCTCAGGCGAAGATGTTTGAATCGCAAGCCCGGATGGAGCGGTGGGTTTTTGGCAACACAGTTAATGATCGTGAGAAGGTGGGTGATCCTGAAGGAGGCCGGCGAGTCATTCTCACTAACCAAATTGTAGGCGAATCTTACAAAAATGCCGATGAGAGTGAGGAATGTGAAGAGGGACACCATGGTTTGATTACATCGATGAAGATCAAGGACTCTGTTGGTGAGAAATTATCGATTTTCAACGAGGCTGACCAAGGCAGAGATGAATCGAGACAAGTCATAAGAGGAGTTGATCGGAATGTTTTTGAGATAGTTGAACCCACATGTGAGTTTGTGAGAGATATGGCAAAAAGTGAAGGTGACGAAAGCAAAGAAGAATTCCCTCGGAAGACCCAAGAAGCCTCTGATGGTTACAATTGATAAAAAGGAAGAAGCCGGAAGCGAGTGAGGAGTGGCTTACTGTGGAACTGCTTCAAAGATATAGCGGTCGTAACTCGTAAGTCCTTGAAGGAAGATTTCGAGTCGTCGAGGATGCAGGAGTGGAGGGTAGGGCTTGACGATGAAGATTTTGAGATGGTCTTGTCACAGATTTGTGTTCTGGAGAAAAAGGAGCACATGGACTGTCAGTTTTTAAGGCCCAGAATTGTTCGGTGGGGAGAAGAAATAGCCAATGGCCCATTTGCAATGTAGGAGGGTTACTGTGGCACTAGGTGGAAATTGAGAGCTTCTTAATTGCGGGTAGTAAATTTGTTATCCTACTACATGAGCATTTGTCTACTCGTTTTATTTTATTTGAAACAGTTTTGGGGAAGAAACCGGGACTGCTTATTGATGAAAAGAGCTTGTTTGGTGTAGGGGAGGAGATTAATATCATGATAGGGTGATTGAGGTGTGTAAAGTTCTGGAAATAGGGGTTTGTACAATTACGATGGACATAAGAGTATTTAGAGTGTAAGGGGTGGATTTCATGCTAATAATTGCTTGGAGACTGTGTTTGGATGAGATGACTCCCTCAATTGTGTGCTTGGATTATGAACCTGTGAAGATTCTAGCAAGAAGAATCAAATGCGAAGGGGATGAAGATGATCAAAGGGAGATATCAATCAGGACTGAATGGTCATTTATTGGATTTCCTTTTAGAGTCAAAGCTACTGTGGCAGGTTGCTTTCCTGTTGAGGAGTCAGTTTTGTGACCATCACCTACAGATTCATCCCTATCCTTAACTACTTCGATGGTGACTCTAAGTGCTCTATAATAGCCTCTGTCATATCAGAAATTGGTTTGGGCCTGAAAACAGTTTTCGCAGTTCCAATCAATTACTTCGATCTTTAAGTTACCTGCCACCTAATCTGTTGTTGGGGATGATATATGGCTTGGGTTTGATTGCTGTACTAAAGTCTACATCTTTTATGCTGGTTTTGTATGATGAAATGAATAGAGCGGTAGGAATACCAAAAGTAGCACTTTGTGGTTCGGCCATCAGACTTGTAGTCTTCCTAAGGTTCTTTACTGGGGGTTTCAAATTATTGACCCTTTACTGTTGAAAAAACATGAAGTATTAATGGAGCAAAACAAGTGTCAAAGTCCTAACTTCAGCCTTGAGGACAAGGCTGATTTGAAGGAGTGGGGTATTGTTATGGACCCAATTATACTGGACCTAGACCAAATGGATCAGAAGAGGCCCAAGCCTCCTATATCTCGAAATAACCCGAAGAATCTAGATGGGCAGAGAAGGATTAAATAGAGGAGTTTGTTAGGAGAGATGCATTCAGTTCATTTGTTATTCTGTTTGTTTCCCTAGCGAATTACAGAGATATTCTCTGGGAAAATACTATCAATATTATCTCTATATTTCAGCTCTTGAATTACCTTTGTTCTTCAATCTTGTCTTTTGTTTGGAGTTATTTAAATCCAGGAACCAGCCTAACAAATTCTCTTATATCACATGTCCCACCATATATTCCAAGGAAATTAAGTACATGCCGAGCAGAGAACATTTGGACTATGAAGTGTCGAAGAAAATCAATCCAATATATCACAAATTACACATCAATTCCCATTTCGAACCAATACATGAACACATGTAGCAGGTCAACACAGCTGGCTCTAGATATAAAATTCATTAATCTCTAACTTCCTAAGAAGTAAAGTAAGGTTCCGAATAAAAAAGAGTAAACTCCATCTCTTCGGGAACTCTATTACAGTCAGAGAGAGTTGTAATCACTACTCAGTTATCATAATTATCCAGTATAACCTCGAAGAAAAAACAATATTGTGATAGAAAACAGCTAAAATGAAGCAACATTTTATTCTCCTAAACATAGATAACTCAAATACACCAGATTTCTCCGAGTGCACTGCAAGAATCAAATGCACGGGTATGCGAATAGTTAAAATACTATAAGCTGAAGTGTCACAAATTCAATTCGTGTCATTGCAATGGTTGATGGATGAACTAACTAGTAGTTCGTGCTATAGAGAACCAATCAGACTTGTGAGAACATCACTAGTCGAAGCAGATAAAACAAACAGAAGCTGTTGAAATGCATATACTCTTCTGCAAGAACTTTTGTCATTTAGAAGAGAATGATATGCGCATGTTATATTTCTTTTAATTCCATTGATTTTGTTATTCGCTTTTCTGCATATTATATTTCTTTTAATTCCATTGATATGCGCGTGTCCAAATAAGGACTGGTTTAGAGTTCTTGATATATTCGTGTGTTAAAGTGGAAATTAAATCACTACAATTGGTACCATAGCTGGGTTCTTGGCTGATTCAATTGAGAAGATGACTACAAAGATCATGGTGGAGCATTTTGATGTACAGGGCGACTTTGGATTGTGCGGAAGAAGAATGAACACTATACTTGTGCTGCAGAAAGTCGCAAAGTCTCTCGGAGGAGAAAGAAACTTCCTGAAGCATTTTGATGAGCAGAAGGCAGAAATAATGGAATTGGCCATCAACACACAGACAAGATGTATTTCCATTTAAGGAAATGCCTAGAAGTATAACTCCCTATTGCACATGGTGATACATCATGTGACACCTCAATTGAGATTGAGCTTCCAGCCACAGATCCAACTAAGGAGGAATTTGTTACTGATCCACAAAGAAGGCATATGAGATCAGATCCGCATAGCCAAACCTTTCAGGAGGTTTAATTTTGTCTCGCTCTTTTTAATTGATAATAATGACCATGATCAAAGTGAAACTATGGCTCAACACCTATCACATGATCATGATTATCAATTAAAAAGAGCGAGACAAAATTAAACCTCCTGAAAGGTTTGGCTATGCGGATCTGATCTCATATGCCTTCTTTGTGGCTTCTGATATTTAAGAAAACGAGCTAGCATCTTTACAATAAGCTATGGATTCTAATGAAAAAAAACATTGGTTTCATGCCACAAAAGAAGAGATTGACTCCCATCAAAACCTGGGAATTACTACCTAACCAAAGAATCAGAGAATCATTGGGTCTAAAGAAAAGAGGGTGTACCAGGTGTCAAGAAGCCAAACTATAAAGCAAGTTTGATTACAAAAGGCTTCTCGCAGGTTGAAGAGGTGGACACTCGAGATTCTCTCCCCCACGGTTAAACATAGGTCTATAAGATCTATAGTGGCAAAGGAAGATCTTGAATTAGAGTAACTACACTGCTATGATCATTGATGCGGCCTAAACATAGATTCAGCCCAATAGTTTCAAAGATAACAGACAGAATCTAGTTTACTTAAATTTTTAGGATTCTAGTTTCCTATTATCTATTTAACTATTTTTTAAATAAAAGATAAGTGTCAATATCACATGTGTTTCATAAATATGGGATAAGTGCTAAGACAAGTAGAAGTACTGGTGTAGTGGAAGGGGTGTTTTAAAGAAACAATAAAAACTCAATTGAATTGAGAAAAAATAATATATAAACTGAAA
The DNA here is from genome assembly GCF_012295235.1 of Primulina huaijiensis. Classification (NCBI taxonomy): domain Eukaryota; kingdom Viridiplantae; phylum Streptophyta; class Magnoliopsida; order Lamiales; family Gesneriaceae; genus Primulina; species Primulina huaijiensis. Next base: position 526,882 of record NC_133318.1, on the reverse strand, counting down.
TATTATAAATGTTGAATTAATATTTGAATGCAAATGACAGACTTGTATAGATTACTAATCCTAGTCCTAGGTCAAGTTGGATACCAAGAATTCAAATAGACTACTAATGCTAATCATAACATGATTGAAATACTAAGAATCCTATTATAACTAAACTACTAGTGTTAATGCAATTAAAATACTAAGAATTTTAATGTAACTAATAACTTAAAAATTCTAAAAATAATAAACAGAAAACCAAGATATTAACTTGTGCTGCATCAGTATCTTTTTTGTATTTATAAGTGATTATATGGGAATACATGATTAAGAAGTAATTTCCTAAAGGCATAGCGCTAAAAGATCATGATGTTCACTTTAACGAGTCCTCAATAATCTATGAGATTGTGAGATTCTCTCCAAAATGAGCCTCAATTTCCACCATAAACTCATTAACACCCATTGAGAAGATCCACAACCAGGGACCATAACAAATTGGTGCAAGAGCTAGTCGCCATGGATAAATCAAGAGCAAAAGGCAGCCACCGAGAAACAAAAACAAGCACTTCTTGATCAGTTGGAAGGGATATGCAAACGTTAGTCAACCATGTACACGGAAGAACAAGATCGGGGAGAGCTACGCAGCAGCCCTATGCTGCCCCCAAATCAAGAAAATATATTTGTCCCATTCCACGAGCTGTTTCGGACAGAAGAGTGCACAATGCCCAAACGGAAGCTTTAATGTATTGGGAAGGATTGTATCTTACAGATGCATCACAGGAAGATGCTTCCACCGTGACTGAGCGGGTCCCTTCATTCATGTGTGCCAGCGGACAAACACGTTCTTCAGGAGGGGAGTGATGTTATGATCATTGATTAGCTCCAAACACAGATCCAGCCCACTAGTTTCAAAGATAATGGATAGGGAATCTTTTTAGGACTCTAGTTTACTATATATACATTTGATTATTTTTCAAATGAAAGATAACTGACCATATCCTTTGTGTTCTATAAATATGGGATATGTGCTAAGTTACGTTCACAAGTAACGTATCCAGTTATGGGACAATGAAATTCCCATTTGCAATGTTTATGGCGTGTTTGTTCAATTTCCTCACTTGTCTCACTCTTTTAATAATTGTTATTTGTAGAGGCTCATCATTGAGAGAACCTCACAGACTTCCCAACAATATATCTTCGATAACCTATATCCCGTGACTCTGATGTGTTGGGCCGGTGCTCGACGACTCAGGTGGGCCTAGGACATGTTGGGCTAAAGTGGTCATGACATACTAGGATAAGGAGAAGGATTTTATCTTTAGGATTTGAGTTTATCTTTAGTAGTTGATAAGGAAATCTATCTTGATCTTTTAGTAATCGATGATGAGAAGAATTCTTTGTACTTACTAGTAACTGTACCGGAAAAAATAATTAAGTAATTTTCCTAAAACCTTAGTGGTAAAAGATCCTGAGATTCTTTTTAACGAGCCTCATATCACCGATGAAATCGTAAGGTTCCCTCCTAACACGAGCCTCAAATTTCCACCATTAACTCAGTAGCCACCTCTTAACAAGATCCAAAACTCGGGACCATAACATAGATGTTAAGGCTTTCTTACATGGAGATTTGAATGAAGTGATATATATATATATATATATATATGACCGAACCAGAAAATTTTGAAGCTGATTTCAAGGTGTCATTGGTCTGTTCGTCGAACAAATCCTTGTGACGCTTGAAACAAGCCCCGAGGTAATGATATAGTTTATTTGATTATTTAAGATCAACCATAACTTCAGAAGAAGCAACTATGATTGTTGTATATACATCAAGCAGTTGACAAATGGAAATTTGATGCATCTCCCATTGTATGCCGATGAGATGCTCATAGCATTTTATGATACAACAGAAATTCAAAAACTCAGAGATGAATTTAGAGTTTGAAATGAAAGATCTAAAAGCTTCTAAATATTTTAGGCAAGGAAATCGTCATATATAGGAACAAAAGAAAGTTGCTCTCAACTCAACGGGGATATCTTCAGAAGGTGTTGGAACAATTTAATATGCCAGATTGCAAACCGGTGTAGGGTCTGATAGCTCACCATTCTAAGCTGTCCAATTCACAATCTCAACAAACATAAGAAAATAAAGAATATACGAGCAAAGTACCACACGCTAGCACAGTTGGGAGTTTACTGTTCACATGGGCATGCTCAACACCTAATTTAGCCTATGTAGTAAGTCTAGTCCATAGAATCATGTCTAACCATTGGCAAGCCATGAAGTGGATACTTCGATAAGTTAAAGGCACTACAAACCTTGGTTTGAGATTTATGGAGTAACTCTAGTGCATATAATCATGGCCAACCCTAGAAAAGAACATTGGCAAGTCATGAAGTGGATACTTGGATATGTTAAAGGCGCTACAAACTTTGGTTTGAGATTTGAAGGCGTTGAAAAGGAAGCTAATATTATAATTGGTTATGTTGCCTCAGATTTTGCAGTTAGCATTGAAAGTTTGACACAAAAATATCTTACTACTGATGTCATTAATGCGTTTGGTATTGTTGTCCGTTAAAAGGCTATGTTGCAACCTGTGGTAGCACTTTCTTCACAGTTTCCACTATGGAGGTAATAATGCAGCACAAGTTTAAAAGTTTTCCCACTGGAAGTCTGGAACCATCTTCAGCCATCAAATTCAGGTAAGTCTCAGATACCAATTTTGGTGCAGCGGAAAGGGGTGTTACAAAGAAAAAACACTGAACTCAATTGATATTGTTGAAACATTATTCATGTTGATTGAATTTTCTTTATAAGTAATAGACACATATATAGAGCTCTAATTCAATTAAAATATGGAAACAACTAAACTATAAAAATCTTAATCCCAAATATAGAAAATACAAATACCAAAAAATAGAATGATCTTAAAATAGGAAATAAATAAATCTGGAAACTACTTTGCAATCATAGAATCGATAAAAGAAGATATGTGGATGAAATGTTTCATGACAGAGCTTGGATTTGGGCAAAGGAGGGTGACTGTTTTCTGTGATAGACAAAGCACGGTTCAATTATCCAAGTATCAAGTGTTTCATGAAATATCCAAACATAAAGATGCGAGACAACATTTTGAATGGGAAATCATTGAGACTGGTGGAGTGCGAATAAGCAACCTGATCGATTCAACCAGTGATGTGAAGCCCTGAAGCAGGACTTGTGGAGGCAATATTATGGAGCCTTGGATTTGTAACAAAGGTGGAGAATTGTAAGAAGAAGTGATACAAATTTAACTCATGCTGATGCAACGGTTGATGGGATAAACCAACTAGCAGTTAGTGCTAACAGATAAAGAGAACCAATCAGACTTGTAACCATCACAGATTGATGCAGTTAACACTAAGAGAAGCAGCTTAAGAGCACGTACACCTCTGCAGTAGCTTTCAATGTTTGAAAGGGAATAATATTGAAGCGCTGGGATTTTATTTGATCGATAAAATAGAAACTGAGATGTTATTCTGATCATAGTTGTCAAAGGCGAACGCCTCTCGTTCGATGCGCCTGGGGTCATCCCAAGCGCAGCGGTTCACTAAGGCGAGCCCAGGCGCGCAGAGCACGCCTGAGTGAATTTTAAAAAAATAAAAAAATAATTTTTTTTTTACTTACTTGTTTAAAACAAAAATCTCAAACCAAAACCCTAGCAACCTAACGTCAGAATCAGAAGAAGAGAGCGAGTAAAAAGCTGCCCAGAAGAACGACTAAGAAGCATAAGACAGCAAGCAGCGAAGGCTCCAAATAATCAAGTAAGATATTTTTTAGGTATTATTTTCTGCATATTAATTTATTTCAAGCACATGGAATCATGGATATTCATATTCCATGGTTGCAAATTTTACTCTAGTAGTCTAGTTTTCCTTCAATTTTTAATTTTTATTATGTAATGTTTTTGTTTGGTTTCTGCATGGTTTATTAATTTATGTTATTATATATACTGAATTACTGATGTAATATACATATTCACGGTTGCAATTTTTTCTCCAGATTAATGTCGACTTCTGAAAATTTGGAGAATCGAGAAGACCCTGGCTAAAACTATAAGAAATTAATCAATCCAAAAGACTATTTTTTGTATGACATTGTGACTTAATTATAATTCATATTTTAATATATTTATTATAAGATAAATATATTTTTTTTTTAAATAAAAAATGTGTGTCTTGCTTCGGTAAGGCGCACCTCGCCTTGCGCCTCAGGTTTCAAGGCCCTTGTGCGCTTCAGTGCCTATGATTCTGATTGAAGGAGGCAAGAGATATAGAGAAAAGCATTTCTTTAAGTTAACTCAAGAGGGTCTTCTCGAGTGTGTGAGGAAGGAAACATAGTGAGTTCTTGTAATTGCATTTGTATCGTTGTGAGTTTTTGAAATCGTGTACATTGACAAGAGTAATAGTGTCTCCGCAAATATAGGTCTTTTTTCTTTTGGCCGGACCACCTAACGATCTTGTCTCCTATTGCTTATTTCGATTTTCTGCATATTACATATCCTTTTATTCCACTGATCTATGCAAGTCCTTATAAAAACTGGTTCAGAGTTGTTGACTTATATACACAATATTAGATGGAAATTAAATAAGTGCAAATACAACTATGTACGTTTGCAAAGAATAAATTAAATCAAAATGAAAATAATAACCATTACTACCTGCTACTGCAATTACATCACAACGAAGTACATGCTTAGCATATTGAATAGCAATCGTGTCAATTCCCCCTGCATCCCAATGTATCTGCAATTGCTCTCAAAATTAATGTTTTTAAAGTTTCAACATAAAGAATTTAGTTTAAAAAAATGAAAATACCAAGATTGTTTTTCCAGAGGCAATGGTCGTCCACATTGAAAACGCATATAAAGTTAAGCATGACGCTAGTGGCAAAGCTGCTGCCTGGGCAAGGGTAACTCTCGGAGGAATTCTCAGAGCATGAGAATGGGGAACGGCTATGAACTCTGCACATCCACCCCCACCTTGAAGAATCACACAAACCTTGTGGAAAACCAAAAAAAGCATCATAACAAACCCAATTATATAAATGTGAGTACAAATAACCAATAAACTACTCAATTAAAAAAAAATCACAATTTCACAATCTCGGCAAGTGGGCTTTGGAGCCTCTTTTAATAGTAAGAAATCTGGACCACCTGGTATTCCAAAATCCAAAAACTTCATCTGCAGACTTAGACAAGCAAATATTAGCAACATTGCCCTTTTATTCAATATATATACTATTATAAACAAAACTAAAAAACAGTAGGGATATAAATGTAAAAGTAAAATATTAGCTAGGGCATAAGAATATATATACATAAATACATTTATTTGAGCATTACTAAGGCTAACTAAATACATTCATTAGTGTAATTGTAACTGAAACCAGAATCAAATATCATAACTGCACATTGCCACGTTGAGTAAAAAAAATATAAATACATTTAACTCTTGAACACTCGTTTGCACGTCCAAATGGTTTGGAAAAGATAAATGGATTTGCACATTAATTAAGCCAAAAAAATATCATCATTGCGTATTATTATAAATAAATAAATCCTTTATAATTTTCATTTCATTTTTCCCATAATTAATTGAGCAATTTATCATTATCATTCCTCATTTATATTCATACATATGACATTTAGTTGATTCTTGGGTTTGGCCACGACAAGCTTTAGTAATGTTCTATGCAGGCAAGTGCAATTCCGCTATTTGCTTCACATCCTTCTTAGGTGGTAGGTAGCTGGTTTCATATGGCATCTTTTGGCGTTATTTAACTTCATTACCCACTTTTGTGATTTGTCCACGTTCATAGCTAGGCTCACGGGTTATTAGTTTTGTCACAATTAGTGTCATATTTATATTTTTAAAATTAAAATTCTTTATTTAATTGGTTGGCAGATTTCTAGTTTTTAATTTTGGTTGATAATTTGTAGTTTTTTATTTTACATGTGCAAACAGATTTTTTTTTATTATTCTGTAACGGCTTTAAACTTTTATTTCCTCTTTAATTTTAGGTCAACAAGTTATATCAAAATGTTATAATCTATGATTGCTAAATATGATTGGTTGTGTTTAAATTAATATGGTCTAAATTGTAGATGTAATCTCAAATATATAAATCTACACCAAAAGTCCGATGATGTTGGATGTTGTCATGTTGATAATTTAAGTAATGCACACATACTTTATTTCATAACATAATAATATAATATAATATATATGAGCACACCTTGTCTGTAAAATCCTGATTGTGCTTTATGTGAGTAGAATTTGTGGATGCTAGAGTCATCCATTAAGTTGACATTTTCTTTTGTAAAAATAAGATTGAGTGACTAGGGATGTAAACGAACCAAGTCGAGCTGAAAAGTATGAGACTCGAGCTCGGCTCGTTTAAGATTTATGTATAGGCTCGAACTTGATTCGAGTTTTTATCATGAAGTTTGAGCTCGGCTAGTTTTGAAATTACTAAACTCGCGAATAGCAAATAAATCGAGCTCGATTCCTTAATAGCTCATTCATCATGTTTTACGAGTCTAGCTCAAGCTCGGTTCGTTTTCAAGCTCATTAAGCATGCAATAGAGCTCAAATTTTAGCTTGATTCGAGCTCGTTAAAAATATAATCGAGCTCAAGCATACACTAGAATGTATCTCTATAAATTAATGCTAAACTAAGACAGAAAAGTGTAATTTTATTCAAAAATAACCAAATCAACAAACCTAAACTTAGCACATCATTAAACATCCCAAAATACTACATCCAACATCCAAATACCAAATATAAATAACACCACCATAAAATACATTACCAAGTATCTCACAACACAACAACAATGAAATCATAAAACGCATCATCAAATATTCGTCAGACCTTAAACACCAACTTTACCGGCCTCAATCAACCCCAAATACTGACATATACTTGCTGCGTGGAATCTGGAAATTGAGGCAGCTCGTGTTTTTTTCCAAAAATGTTTTCAATCAATTCAATATAATTCGACACTACCCAACCATTTTATAACGCCCCTATGACACTTTTAAGAATTTATTATAAACATCGAAACAAAGTAAAATCGAGGTTCGAGCTTTATACCTCTTTGAGTCGATCCAACAATGTTTATGGACAAAATTGAGATGAAACGGATTGAAGAGGAATCGAAATCGAAGGCTGAAATTTCAATTCGAAATCTGCTTGTTCAGCGCGAAGAATTCGCGACGGTTTCTCTCAAAATCCCGGAAACCTGGGCGGCGGGGATGGTGGAGATCGGTGTTAGGATGTAGGGTGTTGAGTGACCAAGGCTTTGGATGGTTGGATTAGGACCAAATGACGATTTAGATCAACGAATTCGAACGAAAGGCTAACACACGCGACCCGTTGATTTCACGGCAAAATTCTGGTGATAGCGACGGCTTTATGACTACCGGTTGCCTTAGTGCTTCAAATGATGCAATGATTCCGAGTTTCTTTGTCGCAAGAATAGCTCACTGAAAAATCTTAAAATTAATAATTATTATATATTAAAATTTATATTTTAAAATTTAAATCCCATTAAAATTATAAAATTATGATATTTTAATATTTTTTTATATTTAAATATCTTACTAAATATATTTTATTTTCAAATTTTTTATATATTGGTAAAATAATGATAACTCAAGCTATAAAATTTAAATTGAGGTGATTAAAACATGTTTGGAATCCTTGGGGAAGTATCTACAACTTTGCAGAAGACATGAATGCATAAAAAATTCATTAAGATGGTCAAATTATGTAAATATAAAAAAGATGACATATTTACTTTTACTATGACCAACTTATAGTAAAAAAAATCATAACTATTTCAATATTTAACCAAATAAGGTGAACCAAAAGTCCAAATTCATCTACAGACAATGCCCTACATGTTTGCTGTTTTGAGCAAAGTCAAATTCGGAGATTAAGGTCGTGGATCATAGCATTCAAAGAAAGGTCATGGAATTGAAGTTAGAGGAGACAAAAACTACTATTACAACTACATGACAATAATGAAATCTTTTACATATAT